>NW_020800566.1:0-25886 GCF_003590095.1 Trichoplusia ni | reverse complement strand
GCACATTACACATAAATTCAGTTTTCAAATAACCATCCGTAATTTATTGCAGTATTATCTAACTCGCATGCCTAGTTAAATAACGTATTAGATTTTAATGTAACGTTTTATTTTGTTTCAGAGTTTAATGGCGTTTATCAAGTTCGGGTATGCGCTGGTGGTTGTGACGCTGCTGCTCATGATATGGGCATCCTTGTCGGGAGCGTTAGAAGTAAGTCACTTATGTAACCTAACATTTCCTTCCAGAAATTCAAATGTTATTAATTATACGGCGTATGGCGTAGATGTACCTACTATTGAAGAAATGTTCTTAATCTAAGAGGAAGACAGACTATTAGACATATAGTAGGCATATAGCCGGATATCGGCACGGATAGCCGAGTGGTTGAGGTCACCCCGCCAAAACCACTATACGCGTCGTGTCGCGGGTTCGATCCCCGCGTAGGACAAGTATTTGTCCTAAGTCAAGTACAAATGCTTGTTCTAAGTCTGGGTGTCATTGTGCATGTGATTTGTACGTTTGTAAAACCCCCCGCGACACAAGGATTAAATTCCTTAGTTTGGGAGTCGTTTTAAAAAAATATATTAAAATTTAAGAGTTTAATAACCCACCCGTGTTAAAGTCAATGACCTCCACTTACATTAGACAGAAAATAGGCATTTCCACCCACACGCAACATAAACGGTTTTAATCACAATTATACCCTTCCCTTCAAACTATTCATACATATTTTACGAGTTTCTATTCTGATATAATAGAACAAAGTTTCCATGTAACAGTGATTCATGCACATATAAAATTGGATTCCTCTTTGCTTCAAATAACTTAGAAATTCTAGGAACTTCATGGAACTAAGTTGTTCTCTTGTACGAGAAACTTGGAAAAAGTTTATAAAATACTAGAGAGGACATTGCTTGTACATTTTGCTGCTTTGACTATTTTATGTTAGGTACAAAATGCAGTTATAATTTATGCTTTTGAGTTTAAAGCATAAATTTTCTCTAGAAGAATTTTTCTTTGGTACTTGGTTATTCTGTATTCAAAGTTGTTTTGTTTTAAAAGATTGTTAACATTATAAGATGTTTATTTTAAGCAGAAGGACTGAAGTAATAATTAAAGATCATCGATTTAAAATTCAAACAACACTTATTGAGGGTTCATTTTTTTTTTCAAAAATCTGTCAGGCAGAACTAAAAAAGAATAGTTTTACTCTATTTAAATGAAAGTATTACAAAATTAGTTTTTTTCGGACCAGACTCTCATCTCATCTCAGCCTATAGCAGTCCACTGCTGGACATAATTTCTCCAGCGCGGACCAGACTAATACTAAAATATTCGATGATAGTTTAATCACTTGTATTTATCAGCATCGTCCGACTAGTTTAGCCAAATACTATCTAGGATAAACTTATATATTAAATATTTAAGCTAGCTATTAAAAAGTATATCATCGATCTTCGCCATCGCACATGCCACTTAATACTACAACACTGATACAACCACTTGTTACATAAAGGTTCTGTACTGACCAACCTTTCCTGTAATCAATTGTGGCAAAGGATTTAAAACGGACATTGTCGAACGCCCTAAACGGAGATAGGGGATACTATCGTATATCGTTTGTAAATGACGCTATCAGGGCCAATGTTATCCGGGCCGGCTATCGACCTATCGATATTTATCGGGTGCAATTTCAATCTGGAAATTGTATAAAAGAAAAATCTACTTTAGATGCGCTCACTGGCTACAAAGCAGTTGCAGAACCGTCTTGCAACTATCTTACGATTTGGTCATTGATATTTTTTCTTCAAACCGGATTGAATAATTTTACTTTAGTGTTCAGGGGGGATGCTTCACAAACATTGAAGTCACATACGCAAAGACACCGAGACACGGAATAAAAGTTAGTTGATCACAAAAATGCTTGTTCTACGTGGGGATCGACCCGCGATACTTGACGTCTAATCGGTTTGGCGTGATGACCTCTACCACTTGCTTATCCGTGGCATAGGTCACACCAGGTCAATCACACATTAAATCGTATTCGAATAGGAAATGTAGCGCAATGACATTTCGGTTCCGTCGAGTCACGTGACTTTGACATGTCAGCAATTCGTAATAATTCGGAGAAATGTAACTGACACTGTTTTATCTTTTACGACATAGTGGTGATCTGCGACCTATCATCGACAAAAAAGTTGTGTTTTAGTTGGACGGCTGCTGCAAGACTGTTTTAAAACAGATTTGTTGCTAGTGAGCGCTTTGTCTTTGTCGTGTCTGAACGCTATTCTAAAAGAACTGTTATTATACGTAGTAATACGGGTAAGTAAGATATCGGGAACGTGAGATTGTCTTGTTAAATTGGTAGTGGTTCAAAAGTAACTGGGATGAAAGGGATTTAAGGATCTAATTTTTTATTTGTTAACTTTTCATTTATATACGTTACATCGGGAGACCTTTTTTAACTTTCGTCATCTAACAAAAAACACTCCTTGCAGCCTTATCGTCTTTTACACAATCCATCGATCGTTTCTTTTGTCATCCTATTCTCCAGATCCATCCACATCCACGCTCATTTTTTACCTTAACGGTAAATAGAGCTGATAGAAATCACTCTCATATTTGGACGTTCCATTTTATATTCTTGTCATGCAAATGACAGGTTATACAAGCTAGATGGAGCTCCCACTTAACTTTATTAAGGTAAGCAGCTGATCTAGCTGCTTTGAGTGCACTGGACGTAACTATATTATGTAATACGTCACTTGGGAAAGTTATTCTAAGAAAACGTCAAGGGTAGTTAGCATTTCTCCTGCATTATTAATATGATTTAAAGAAAATTTTTCTGGAGTGCTTTTATATTTTTGAACAAATGTTTTTTTTTTGATAATATCACGCGATGTTGGGGTTAGACGGCTTATCGGTTTGAAAATTTGGAAGTATTTGGGATTTGATGAAAAGTCGACTTAACGAACATGCTGATTAACTAAAAATCTTCTAATGTCATGAGACATCAGTTGAATCCGCTGAAACTGGAAACTGAAACCAAAATAATATGGATAAAGTATAGGGAGAGAATTTGCGGAAAAATAAACAATAACCCTGTATCTGCATTTCAAACAAAAATAGGAACGGATAAGTATATGATAAATCGACCTAAACATAAAAACTTACTCCAATAACTTCACAACAGCGTATCAAAATAACCTTGTGCTACAAAGTCCCAGTAAGTCAGACTGGCGATCTAAAATTTTCACTGGGTTAACACACTTGTGTGATCCGGCCCGAGGGTATGAAAGTAAGTGGCAAGTAAGTGCCCTATTATTTAGCATAACGTGGAATATTCAGAACATATCTGACCTTTCAAAGGGAGTTTTTGGCAGCGGTATAATTTTAGAGAATAATACGTTTAGGGACTTATTTTTTGGAGTTTTTATTGAAGTTTGGTTTGAAAATTTTTGGGTAATTTGTTTGGAGTTTAACAGGGATTTTAATTACAAAAAATACCTTTATTATGATTAACTTTCTTTTTATTAGCAAGACGCCATTGTTTTTTGAGTTATATTTAGATTACAGACAAGCAGTTTATTGATGTTATTGCTAGCTTTTAGTTAAAAGTCTGTTTCGAATACACTTAATGGAATATTTTACAAAAGGCATTGAAACAGAACTTAAAATACAATCTCTTCAAAAGAATACTTTCAAAACATAAGACGATCTAATTTCGGTTTCTGATCATTAAACCGCTTAATGTTGTGAGAGTCATAAGGCCATAACTATGCTATAAATTTATGCCATAATTTCAACTTTACGACCTGAAATGAAGTCGTTAGAGTTCAATATGAAATAAATTTTACAGCTACGGGCAGACTCTCGGTTTATATTCTTTTGATTTTCATAAAAATATAAAGCATGTCTTGTCTTAGCGGTAGAAAATTTGGCAAAAACTCGTTCTTGAGATAAAAAAATAAAATGTATTTTCCTTTTGCCCTATTCTTTAGTTAATACATTTATAACAAAGAATTTTGAAATCTTTTTTTTATAGTTGAGTCGCTTTTACAGTGCAACAATTCATTACTTTAAATCTTACTTTTCTTTAGAAGAAAATTTGGCTAAAACTCTTTTTTGATAAATCACAATATTCATGTCATAAAATTCTTTATTTTTATAAAAGTTTCGTTTACTACAATGCAACAATTCATTACTTTAAATCATTTTCAGAATAAAACAGTTAGCGAGAAAGAATTACAGTTGGAAGTTAGTCAAATGAACAATAAAAAAAATATGGTCTGCGGAATAACAAAACTACCTGTGTATTTCTCTTCAGGCTTTATACAAACACGTTGCATAAGCCCTAATGCAATCGTCTTCACAATAACTAAATCCTAGATTCAATTCTGCAGGAATAAATAGAAGTGTCTGGCCGTTTGAGACGACTTTACAGACATAATAGCTGTTTCTAAAGCTGTTTAAGGAAATTCTAAAATAAAGCCGCGTTTCCACTAGAGATGTGCGATATAAATGTGTTGTGCGAGGACGACTACTGTGCCGTTTCCACCAGAGCTGTGCTGGCCGAGGTAAATGTAGCGATACTGTCGGTTCTTTACAAACACATCCCTCGCTTCGCATCGTCCCACATCTCAGGTCGAAACGCAGACTAAGTATGTTTGTTTCTCTACTTCTGTCAGGATGTCATTTTTGTACTGTAACAGTGTTTCGATTCAATCGTATTGATATGAAGTTATAGATAGTGGCGCCAATTAGTGCAGTGGCACAAGTTGGAAGTACACTCGATCGACACCTAATGATGCTGATGATACTGGATTGCTACTTTATCTTCGTTTGTTTCAATAGTTACCATTTTGGGACCGAATCGTTATCCAATTCAAATTTGATTCAAAACAGAACAAAGCGGAACTTTTTGGTCTCCTTTGAGCTTATATTAAAAAAATCACTATGATTTGCTCATAATTACAAAGCTTTGCCAAATTACAAGAGTTTGCCTCAAATTATGAGGTGAGGTGAGACCATATTTTAGTTTAAAAGCACTCGTATTTATCGATCGACACCTATCTCCAGCAAAAAGGCGTGTTCAGAAAATCAGAATCCACCTCACTAACCTTATTCTTGCTCTCTTTTATGCATTCGTTTTCTAAAAATTAAACATTAGCGCAAACACTTAAGGATATTTCCGTGTTATTGTTAAACATTAGGAAGGCCATATAATTTAATTGTTATAGCGATACGCTGCCAAACGATCTGGTTTCAACATTAACCATGTTATTATGATTATTTTTTATGGAAAAAGCTAGCTGTAATTATTTCATAGCAGTATACTTTTATGTAGGGTATTAAATATTATGAGTTACATAAGGCCTTCAATCATTGATTGTTTTTTTAACAATATCTACATGTTGTAGTTAGTGACTGCCAAAATATCAATAGGATTATATGATTTTGTAAAGCATCATCAGTCGATGTTCAAACTTTATGATATATCCTTTCACTACTATGCCTTAGACTGGGTGTTTTAGTAAAAAAGCAACGAAGTCGTAAAAAGCACATTTTATTTTGATACCAACGAAATTCCCACGAAAAGCAACGTTCATGAAAAAAAGTAAAAAGGAAACCCGCATCCTAATTTCAGAAGTCAGGCCGTTTTTATTTGTACATTAAGGTAGATACCAAAATAAGCTGAAAGCATCCCAACAAATCATGAACGAAATCTTTCGGTGGAAATACACGTGTTAAAGTAGCCCAAATTGATGTGAATACTTTTAGAAGGTCCGACGTTACAAACCCCGCTAGGCCGCTACACATTAATGGATACCGTAGTATGTTAAAGATATATGAGGAAGTTAAGTGTTGCTGAACAAAAACACATGTTAAATTATCATTGAGTATTTCCGTGAAACCTGGTGCGGTTTGAGATGTTCGAATTGACAAAATAAGTAGAGAGGGTAAATGTACGATTGATATTAAATTTCACAGACAGGTTTTTGAGGTTGTAACAGGATATAAGTAATTGTAGGTACTTCGATGTGCCTTTAATTGCTTTGGTTTTCAATCAGTCAATCAAATCAGCATATTGCGGTCTAATGCTTGACATAGGCCTTTTTCAAGTCAAACCGTTTTAGCTTTATTAAATACGATTCGTAAATTAATTAGCAAAAGCGAGACCTTTACAATAATTCCATCGCATATTATAACTCTACTCAAAATAAGTCCATTTCTTTTCACCAGAATATAGACATACGACAATATCATGAATGTATTACTGAACAAATTACCGTAAACACGATTGAGCTATCACAAATCACTTACTAGACATCACATAAAACGGTCCATTACAACACAAAGGGTGGCCATCGAAAAACAATAGCAGAGATTTCAAAATGATTGATGATCAGACAAGTCTTCTGTTAATAAAGTGGTTCTTTTGTACCATAGCTGTGCCTCCAGTACGAAGCAACATTGCAAATTTGAAACCTTCCGCTTAAGATATCGCTTCTATTAAGGTTGGAGTTGTAAAGATTGATGGAGATCTATTTGTTGTTGCAAGTGTTATCTGTGTGGCTTTACAGTGTACGGTGTTTAGATTGTCTGTAATTTATTATGTATGTACTATTTATGAAAGGGTGGAGGATATTGCGTGTTATTGTTATTGCGTACTAGCTATGCTAATGACTTGGGCTAGTAGTTTTGGATATATACTTTGAAAACGTCGTCTTTTTGATTCTCGTAGTTGTTTTTTTTTCTATTTACCTATTGACATTAAACAAGCAATGATTGCTAAGTAAAGTTTACCTTAATACAGCAGAGAAAACCGTAACCTGAATCTGTTAAGCAATGTCTGAGGTCATCGCACACAAACGCACAGGCAAAGTGACAAATTCGGTATCGATTAAGTCTATCCCATTTTTTTTTATATGGATACTTCTTTCTGCAGCATTATGAGCTAAAGCTTTATCAAATCTTTCTTGAAGATCGATGTCGGTGTTTGGGGACCTTCCATTCAAAACCTATGATGCATCACTTTTTATTACGTGACAGTACAGTTTTTCCTTTTGTATCAAAACCTTTACAAAACTCTCGTTCCTTTTATGTTGTTAATCATGACCTAACATACAATTTTTGTTCTTTCAGCTCCACGTAGACGCCAGCCATCCACCATGCTTGTTCCAAGCGCTTTGCACCTGCTCGAAGCCGGCTGGGGACCTCGGCATCGTGACCTGCAACCACGTCCCGATCCTCAGGGTGCCCGGCACCATCAACAGTTCGAAGGTCTTCATGCTCCAGCTCACTGGGAATAAGATCAGGGACTTGGAGCCGCAGTTCTTCCAAGCAACAGGTTAGCTTCTGTGGAGTACTTTGTAGTGTTGAATTATCACAAATAAACTAAAATAATTATCATTAGATTCATTGTGATTTGGTAGAGTCCTTCTTATTCAAAATCAAAAAGGTTTTATTGCAATTTGAAATGATAACATGACACAAAATATATCTAAAATATTTGCATAAGTCATTAGGGTGGTCTTAAAACGGCTTCACTTTAAAGTTCTATGTCAGCTCAGTTGCACAGTCTCAGCAGTATCATTAGACCAACAAGCAACATAATGGGATACTTTTACAAAATTGAACTAAAACCACAAGAGTCGTAAGTCGATTCCCAAGTATCAACTCAATAAAGAAAACTTTCTCTCGCAGGAGAAATAACACTTAAGTTCAGGGAAGCTTCGGGAAAACATAAATAAACCGACACCTACGACTGTTACTGATGTAGGTCAATTAATTTGAACCCTGATCAAGCATGAGGGTCCTTCCGGGCAAGAAAGAAGGGCAAAGAGAAAATTCAGAGAAATGATGTACTGGAAAAATGCTCCTAGGCTGGGCTATGAATACCTGGGGATCGTTGCATTTTGATGAATCACCAACATTTATGTTCCAAACTTGTGTTCTGCATAGAAAACTGAACCAACTTTGCTTGAGTAGTTAATATACTTTACGACCGGCATTATTAAAAGCTAACAACTTTTTAAAGCGTTCAGGGAACCAGTCTTTGCATAATGGAAAAATATGGAGGAACTTTTGTTCACGAGTTAACCCTTCCGGTTTCGTGTATAAAATAGGGTGCAATAGATCACCTTACGGTTTTTTATTTGGTTCATTGGTCTCGTGTTGGAATGAAGGCGATTGAGCGTGATATCTCAAGCCTGATACAGGGGTGGGTTGGTATCATTGAGATTTTTCGTGTGAAAAATTCTTGTTGATATTGGGTCAATGCGTAATTTAAATCCCATTTATGATTTTGAGCAAGCCTTTAATATTACCGTATACATACTTCCGACTTGAATAGTTACAATACAGCGTGTTTTAAACTTTAATTCTTATGTGTCAAAAGCATTTTATATTTTGTTTAAATATCCCATAAGTGTGTAATCGTGAGAAAGATTAATTAGATTATTAAATGATGCAATGATTTACTCACGGGTATATATCGGGACTGTTCGATAGGTTACGACTGGCGACTCCGCCGCGTTAGCTCATGATCAAGGATTCCGGTCGGGACTAATAAGTGGGGCAATCCCGATAAATACGCGTGATTGAATCGCTGCATCATTGAATAAGACCAAAAATCCGTTAAAGGTAAAGCGAACCAACTATATTCCGAAAAATATGTTTATATAAACATCAGTTCCATAAATTGTCGCGTCAACGCTGACTGAGCGCCGCTTGCGACTGACACGTTTTAATATAATAAGGGTTTGTCTTCATCCCCCACTCAGCATTTCACACCGGTAATACTTAACCCTTTGAATGTGTCACCGAGATTTGCTTGTTTCAGTCTTTTGACGCGGCGTGAGTAAGGTTGATAATGTGTATTAGTTTTAAAGAGAAATGTAATTGCTTTTTAGTTCTTGCTTGTATGGTTTTCAAGTGACTTGTTTTCTTCTGCTGAGGACGATAATCATAGGATAATAAATTGTTAGTTTTAAGTTGCTGGTCGAAATCAACCCCAATGCTATTCAGATACTTTACATATGCAAATACTGTAATCATTTATTTAAAAAAAAATGACCTCTGCTGTCACGTTTTTAGGATTACGCTGTCTTGCTAATTGATGTACCCTTAGGGCTTAGATGACTGTTATAGCCAAACTTGTAATATAAATTCTGTCTTGACTAGGTAAAAGCTATGTAGCAGTTACTCGTAATTTTATATAACGGTACGCTGGCTTGCGTGATTTACTTCATTTTTCTACACTCAAAATACTCTTATACTGTAATGTTTAGGCGTCTTAGTAACGGAAGGCACGAGGGTTTCAATAAGATCATTAACTTAGAAGGTCACCCATTATAATACTATTGTAGTAGTTTCTGCAGTGTAAAAAAAATACCCTTGTGTTCTGAAATTTAAAAAAATGTTGCTTTGTCAATTGTGAATACATCATTTATGAATTGTGTAAAAAAATGTTTTTGTAAACCAATAATACATCGATTGACACCCAATAAACTTTTGTTACCTTTAACCAAACCTATTACTTACTCAGCACATCAGTTAGTGATAATTGACGTAGACTCATCCACTCTACTCTTAATACAATCTGAATTCAAACTTTCTCAAAGATCTACTCTTATCTTAGATATTTAACGATCAACCAACATATAAACCACCCTACACACTTAACAAACACCCTTTAATTCACTCACACAGAACATTAACTACCCAATGAACCAGAAATAAAACAAACAATCTTACATAATCCGAAACAATTAATTCCAGGCTTGTACCGGCTCGCAATCAACGAGAATCCTCTGGAGGGAATCCATGAAGAGGCTTTCTATGGTCTGGACAACACGCTTTGGGAATTGGAACTGCGACGGGACAAATTGACATCGGTACCGAGCCGGTCGCTAAGATACTTGCAGAAGCTAAGGCTCTTGGACTTGACAGGTGATTGTTTATTTAAGGGAATTTTTATGTGATCGGGAGAAATTGTAAAGTGAATTTCGTTCTGTTAGTAACTTGGAAAGATGTTATGATAATGTCTGAAATTTTTCATAATAGTGTTAGAGCCCATTTAGATGCTGCGAAGATTTAATACATTGCCGGCCATCATATATTACGTTAGATACCCGATCTGAGCGGCTGCACAATGTATTGCAACTTGCACGGTATTCCCTGTATCGTCTAAATGGGCCCTTATAGAGGGTTAGATTTGTATGGGTCATCCAATTAGTCTGCAATCTTGGATTTATTTGTGTAGCCAAGTGATATTGAGATAAAGATGATAAAAATAACCAAATTTGTCGTTTAAAACTTGTCACGTTTATATTATTGAGTTATACCATCAGCGTTTGAGCTCATCCACCGTGTTTTTTTCAAAAGATCCCGAAGCACATTATTAAATACTTACTTCAGCGAAAATTCTCGTGCTCACTGTGCTCGAACGTTTTTAATTTTCTTGTTCTGAGCTCACGTAGTAACTCGTAAAAAGTCTTATTTACTCTGACAAAGATAAAAGCTTGTTGAAGTTGACATGTGATTTATTACCTTCGTTCATCGTTTTAATCTTCTCATGTCTTGGGACTGCAATTCTTATTAGTGCTTTATACAAGTACTTCTTTGTGCTGAAACATGATGATAAAGCAAGCTTGAATAGTATTGTGAAGTCAGGGCGCTTTTATTAATAACAGCCTGTGAGTGCTCCTCTGTTGTCTAACAAGGGGTATATTCCTCATAGATAGAGACTGAAAGATATATACATAGTGTTTACAATAAATACTGGTAGGATTTAGGATGTCTGACTAGTTTTGGAAAGCCCGAACGTTTTCTTCTGATTCTTTTACCCATTCCTATCCCTTAACTATTTACATAACGATGTGCCATTATTTTTTTTTTTTTATTCCAGGCAATGAAATAACTGATATATCTGGTGATAACTGGCGTGGTTTGGAACATACTTTAACAACACTGATCCTTGCTGACAATTCGATCGCGAACCTGCCTCTAGATGCCTTCTCCAGCCTGCCGATGTTGGAGACCCTGGACTTGCATGGAAACCATCTGTCAGTGATAGATAGTGGCGTGTTCCGTGATGGGATGAGCAGACTGAATAGGGTGAGTGAATTAAGGTTTTGTTTAAAATGGTTGAACTCGTAGCTAAAGTAACAACACAAGTGGAGCGATCTCGGGTTAAGCCACACTTGTTACGGTTGGTCCTTGGACCATCTATGTCGTAACGAGTTTTCCGTGTTTGGGATCGGTTTTGGATCAAGCTTAAATGTTAATCGATTTGAACTTCAGTTTTGAAACATCTTAAGTATTTATTTCAATACGTTACACATGATCCCGCTTAATAAATTGAGCTGATACCTAGATTCTTTGCAGTACAATACAATGTTAAATTGAAGCAAAACTCGTTATTCCACTGTAAAACAGTGATTTTCTTTTCAGCACTTCTGTCTTGTTATGTAACTTAGTATCCTAATCCATGATATTGTTAATCTAAATATAATCTTTTTCATATATATTCTAGCTCTTACTAAGTGACAACCAACTCGCCTACATACCTTACGAAGAGCTATCACCGCTACGACAGCTCAGGTTTCTGGACCTCTCCAGCAACTTGATCAAGCAAGTCCCACCGGCACACGACCTGAACGGTGTTAGATTGTCTTTGGATTCTTTGAAGTAAGTTATAATAGTTAGCAATATTTTATTTAGCCCTAATATGTGTATATATAAAAACCGTGTGTCTTGTTAGTGTTGCTTAAGTCCAGTCTAATAAATCTCTGAATGAATCATTTTGAACATATCACTAAATACATTTGTTATTCGGAGGGCAAAATTCCATGAGGGTTATTTTCGTGTTCTTGTTTTTTACATTAGCTTCTTCTGTTTTAGACTGGACAACAACCTCATCAGGATATTGTACCCTGGATCATTCAAGTACTTCAACATTTTGAATTCAACTTCTTTAGATGGAAATACTATTTCTGTGCTAAGGGTAAGTTATACAAAAGTATATTATTGACAACAATAGATTGAAAACTCAATTTAACGATTTTGACTCGGAATCCATAAATGCACTTACATGACTATTTCCTTAACTTAATCATACTTTAGAATAGCCCAAAAATATTTGACAATAAACTGATATTTTAATATTTCCTTTTTCCAGGAGGATGCCTTCAGAAACGCCAAGATCAAATCCCTTTCACTTCGTGATTGTGGACTTACAGAGCTATCGCCAGCATCCTTTGCCGGTCTTGAGAACAGTTTGCAGACCCTCGACCTATCAGAAAACAACCTAACGATGATTTCCAAGTTCATGCTCAACAAACTGGATTCCTTGAGATTCTTGAATCTGAGAGAAAATAAGGTAAGCCTTAGTCTCACGACAAAAGTCACCTTACCGAGCTCGGCGTGTCATGGGTTTGATTCCCTGTTCTAAGAGTTCAACTCCTGTAACAGTGGTATTAAATTTACAAACGCGAGGAATTTTGAAGTTCCAATAATGAGGATAATGAGAACCATACCATTCCTACCATACTTACTACCTCAGAATTGTTTGTTTTTTTTTTTCATTTTCCTAGGTGGCTCCAACTTTGCTTATTTCACAGTATGGTGCTCACTATGGCCTTAATATTGACATTAAATTTCAGGTGGACATCAATTTACTGACGTCTTCTACACCATCGGAGTACTCAACTTCATCGTTCAACAACTTCCAGTACAAACTGTTTTATTTGGACATCAGTAGTGCGAGCTCCATTGAAATGAGTTTGCAGGACTTTAGAAGGTTAGTCATTGACTATCTAAATTATTTTCTCTGTAGGCTAGGTTAATATACTAAGTTTCATTAAGAATGGACTTTCTCTAACATTTCACATATTCAAATTTAATCTTTTTCAGGATGAGATCCCTTCGCTACTTGGCTGTCAGCAAGTTACTAAGGCAAAGCGTAAGGACGGAAGACTTCCTAGAATTCGGTGTGGAGTTGGAAGATCTGAAGATCTACGGCAGCACGATCACGAGGATAGAAACTAGCGCCTTCCAGCATGTCAGGACCATCAAAACTCTTGACATGTCTGAGAACAATATAGAGTTCATCGATCCTTTTGCTTTTGCTGAGGTATGTTAAACAAAAATCTTGTTTTATTGTCAAATTGATAAGTTCGCAATTAAACGACCGACTGGTTTTTGCTTGCCAACTCTTTCAATACTCTAACGACCAACTAAGAATGAAAATTAGATAAAGGATGTTGTGTCGGTAATCATTTAACAAGTTAAACTTGACCGTTTCTGATGGATCTGAAGTTTTGACAGCTGAAAGATGGCCATAGGAACTCCGCTTAAAACACCATCGAATTTAAATTGTTTTTTCGAGTATTTACTTTGACCCAAAAGCAAAAAGGCAATCTAAAGCATGTTTGCTTGTGTCTCAGTGTCGTTATTGAATTCTTTTGTTTTTTAGTATGTTCTTTCTTAGTTATATGTATATGTTTTTCGTCAATCTATAGAAACCATGACATGTATGTTCCCATTCATTATATCATTTAACAAACTCCGTTGTATATTACAGTTACACAGCTTAACCACATTGAAAATGGCAAACGGATTAGCAGATACGGTGAAGATACTGCCGTTTGAGCCTCTGAAGGCTTTAATAGAGCTGCAGTACCTGGATCTCAGTAACAACAAGTTGAAGAATGTTCCTGATACATCTTTCCACTTCTTGTACAAATTAAAGAGATTGAATCTGCAGGATAACTACATTGATCATTTCTCTAAAGGAACCTTACAGGTCAGTTATTTAAAAAAAATATCGTATTGCCACTAGAAACAAAAGTGATATTCACATGTGACTCACTGGATAGGGAAGTGATCAAATGAATGTTTATGGAGAAAATACTCCATAAGAAATTATTGAAATAAGATTTTTTTTAATTCAATCCCATTATCTCAAATATTATAAAATATTACAAAATATTTGTAAAAATTATAGAAAATGCTGATAGAAGAAGATGCTGTAGTTTACGCCAACTTCAGCGTGTAGGTTTTTCTAATAGTTCAACGCGTCTTGATCATGTAAGCCTATGGTATGGCTAGCCACGGCTTTATAATGTTCACTGATAAAGCAATAATCTAATTTTTACAGGGTGACATCCACGGCCAACTCGAAAGCATCTGTCTATCCCTGAACCAAATAAGACAAATAGTACAGCACGCATTCGTAGGCCTTAGAGAACTGCAAGAGATTCTGATCGAAGACAATCTCATAGAGCTTATACAGCGGAGGGCTTTCACAAGTCTTGATAACTTGAAGATAATTAAGTTAAAAGGAAACAGAATCAACGAAATAAGCGAAGAAGCCTTCCAAAATATTCCGGCTTTGACTGAGTAAGTAAAAGTCAAGATGGTATAAGTTTTAGTGAAGTGGTAGATTATGGTAAATATATTTATGGTAATAAATATTCATCGCAATCTTCTACGGACAAAAGAAGGCAAATATCCCATTAATTTAAGAGTTCTCGTTCTTATTTTTTCATTTGCCAATCATAAGTTTTTGAAAATTTTATCCATTTTTAAGTATCGCGATAAACATGAAAATCCTCTATTATAAAAGTATCAAAATTAAAACTTTTGAACTCAGTTTATTATTGTATGTATGTCGTGACTGAAGCAATAAGGAATGGAACAAAAATCACTTCTGTTATTGAACACTTCCTTGTTTAATTCACGTACAAAAAAAATTAACAAAATTCTTAATTTTCAGGTTGGATATTTCCTTCAACAACTTGGACACTTTCAAGTTCTCGATTTTTGACCAAGTGGGATCAGCTACGGCTTTAAAAGTCAACGCTTCGTACAATCGAATCATCACTTTGACAGATTCAAATGCTCCTAGTTTCTTCACATCGAACTTTTACCCGCCACCCAAGGCTCAGAGTAAGTCTATCATCATTTGTATTACAACCGCTATGGGGCATTTTATTTCAATAGCCTTTTATTCCTAAACAAAAGGGCTGCAAGTCTCTTAGTTCGGTGTACCTTTTGGCATATGCCTTTTTGGATACGCGGGGGAATCCTCATGGACACCCACCTCCTCGAGGGGGGGGGGAGAGCGCGCATATCAAAATGCCTGATTAAATTATAATTTTAAAAACTTGCATGACTTAGCCAGACATTTTGAACTAAAATGCCCGAATCATTTCATACTTGTAGTTTATAGCTTATCGTGCTGCAACTTGCTTTATCACCTATTCTTCTATATTTTATTTCTTGTCTTTAACACTTTTTTTGTCTTTACTAATATTTTATTTTTTCACCACTTAATAATTTCATTTCGGATCTCAAGATGTATCATCAAACATCAGTATGTATGAAAGTATGCATTCTTTTTCTTCTTTTATTTGATTTATTTTTATTTTCGACTTTATTTTAATCACTGCTTTTCATTTTTCGCTTTGCACAGGCTTTACTGACAGGGACGAAGATATAGTATTAACTCAAGGTGACCTACTAACACTTCTTTTTATATTTCATTTATATTTAGAGTCCTACGAATGTTGAGGCGTGTATTAACGACGAAATGTTTTCAGGTCTCGGAACTGTGTCTGTCAACATCAGAGTGTTGGACTTCTCCCATAACAATATCACTTATATTGCGCCATACTACTTCAGGTAAGCCTTTTCCTAGTACGAGTATATACTATTATAAGTAACCTTGTGTCCAATAGAACAAGTAGAACACACCGTATAAAAATTTACTTCAGATTTTTAACAATAGATGGCGTTGAATGTAGATAGATAGATAGAATACTCTTTATTGTACACCATAAGGAAAAACAATTTAGGTTTTTGGATGAGTAAAAAAGGCGGTCTTATCGCTAAAAAGCAATCTCTATGTAATATTAGAGGTCGTGACTCGGTTCTGTTACACCGAAAATTAAAAGTAAAGTCACAAAAAATTATTAAATTTCTTCGTCTTGGAAACATTGGGATTTGTACACCTTTTCTAGATCACAAATACTAAGTCACTATTATTATCCCTAATTTACCCTTTGAATCTCTTACTCCCAAACTTACTGTGATTATCGCGGAAATCACGGAAGCTCAAAACTTAAAAATGTTATTTCAATATTTTCAGGCATGCAGACTTAACTCTCACAGAGTTACAC
Organism: Trichoplusia ni; assembly: GCF_003590095.1. Taxonomy (NCBI): domain Eukaryota; kingdom Metazoa; phylum Arthropoda; class Insecta; order Lepidoptera; family Noctuidae; genus Trichoplusia; species Trichoplusia ni. The sequence continues at coordinate 9,698 of NW_020800566.1, read as the reverse complement.
CTCTCCCACAACTTGCTAAGGAACATTACTCGCGAAGTGTTCGGTTCCATGCACATGTTGCAGTATTTGGATCTGTCTCACAACTATATCTATCACATGGAATATGATTGTTTCAAGAGAGTCAAAAACTTACAGGTAAGGATTTGTTTGCAGTAACTGTTGTTTACCTTGAGAAGTAAGGTCTAGAATAATCTAAAATAGACTCCTTTGTTGAGTTACTTCAAAAAAGCTAATCTTGATGTGTATTATGGTAGAAACTTCAGTATAAATAAGGATAGACCTTGAAATCAATACCAAATAGTCGTATAACCTTCGTCTAAAATTAAGCTTTCAAAACGGTTTTTCTAAATTGGCTATCTGTGTCACTTGCTACACCATGATGCGAATAAAATTCAGTTATACAGTATATTTTTTCGTTTTAGATCATAAACTTATCTCACAACCATATAATCGAGCTACCAGTCGAGATATTCCACGACATGCAGTCTTTGACTTCAGTAGATTTATCAAATAACTACATCAAGAATTTGGCTGACAACCTGATTCCGTCACCATCTTTGGAGAGGTAAGTAAAAATTTGAAGACTTCATTAAAATGTTTTAAAAAATCAGTCGAAATTATACCTTATGTTTTCTGCACTCAGGTTCGATTTATCAAACAACGCCTTATCAAGGATCCCAACCAACTGCCTGTCAGCTGCAGCGGCGGCCAATTTAGTTGAACTCGACTTAAGTGGTAATACAATACCAGCGGTGGCTCTAGGCGACCTGGTCCAAAGATTCCGGGTAAATATCTGCTATAATACTTTTTAACCTTTTGCATTTGTTTGAAGTTTTGAAAACTAACTGCTCGATAATATAAAGCATTCGATCTGCAACGTGTGAAGTTGATGACGTTTGAATTTTGATACCCATGTAATTTTTGATATTAATCCAGTATTTAGGAAACGTGATCATGCCTACAATTTAAATTTCGCAAGGCTGTAAAATCTCAAATTTATAAGAGGTTGTTGGCCATCAAAACCATTTTTTATGATTTGACGGTATTTGCTCGCGTTATTTTAGAGTCTGGAAGTAGAGTAGAGTCAGACTTCAGTCTGTAGCAAAAATTACTAAAAACGCAATTCGTTAATTCTGTCACTCAACATGATCACGTTTCCACCGTATCTACTCTAACAGTGTTTGTAGTAACTGCCAGTGTGTGAGTAGGTGTGCTAATGTGTTGTCCTGTCATGCATGTCCGCCAGAACCCCGATCAGTTGGGCGAATACTGGCCCGAGGAGCCCGACTACAGCGACGAATACATGTACCACACCGCTAGGCGAGATCACACCAGAGTGTTCCACCAAAAAAAACAATACCCGCAGAATATTTTGTACAAGGTAGATTGTTTAGTTTGTGCCAATACTAACCTTGTAGTCATTGTTATAGAACACACTTTTGCACTTCTTCTTTCAGTTTCCACAGATTCTTCAGCATGTTCATTTATTTTGGTTTTAGCTTTTCTCTTTTATGGATTTGTTGTATGTATTGCTGTATGTTCTTTATTTTATATTTTTATATCTTTAGCTGTAAATTTTTTATTGACTTATTCTAAAATTAATTTTCATTTGTAATATTTTCATCTTTTGACTAGAACTACATTACTTTTATTAGAATAAAATATCCGTTTACTCCTGGACAGCAGTCAAATTAATCTTGTCTTAACCTTTCAGTCTCTAGCATGGTTGGACCTGTCCAATAACCATCTCGTACGTATTGAAGGAGGTTCCTTCTCGGCATTGCCGAAGCTTCGCTGGCTGGACCTCAGCAACAACTCGCCTTTTAACTCTGGTGAAAGAGGAATCGCCATCTTCAAGGGGCTTGAGAGGAGATTGTCTCATTTGGGACTGAAGAATGTTAGCTTGGTTTCTGTAAGTATTTAACTAACTTTTTGCCATTGCTATGTAGGGTAAACACAAGGAATTCTCACATAACTTTTACCTTACAATTAGAAGTTTTCAATCTCAATTTAATTCCTCGTAATTGCCGCAAGGATTAAGCAGTATTTAAGTAGGTATATTCGGTAATATACCCTGAGGTAGATTTTACAAAAGAATACAAATAGGATCAGTGCAGAACTTTATTAATTTGTGTATCTAATTATGTTTCAGGTACCTTCAATGTCTCTATCAAAGCTGAAGAGTTTGGACTTATCATACAACAATTTACCATCTATTCCTCCTGATACGACGGCCAACTTGACTCGTCTTCGCGAACTGGATCTGTCTTACAACGATCTGACTGCTGTACCTGTGGTAAGTAGCTCCAATTACATAAAATAATGATTTCCTTTCTAGAATTTATAGTATCAGTCAAAGATCCTGTTATGACGTTAAATTACTAAATTCATCTTAGACCTACTTACATTTTTTTTAGAAAAAGAAATAATTTTTTAATCGCATCGCCGCAAGCGGTCTGCAGGATTTCTTTGATGAAGTTACAGACGGAAAGAAATATACCTCTAAAGCACTCTCTTCGCAGAAATCCGTCACTTGTTCAGGTTAAGTCGGCCTTTTAGTAACAGATGGCGTTGCTAATGGATTGTGAGAGTGCTTTATAGTTGTCGCAGAGCGATATTAAATATTTCTCTTAACCGTGATAGTGTAAGGTATCCTTCCTTTATCAGTACTTTTAATCTATTTGTATTTATATTTCAGGCTACTCATTCGTTGAGTGAACTGCGTTGGCTCTCGTTGTCTGGCAATCCGATCACAGCTCTCATGAACACCAGTCTGTACGGTGTGTCACCACGACTTGAGTATCTTGATGTAACGCGTCTGAGGCTCAGAATATTGGAGGTAATTTAATGCAATACTTTTTACTTTACAGACTAGAAATAAAAAGCAATGGTTGAGATTTAAGTGGAACGTTTAATACCTTTTTTAAAATATCGTATTTCACACTTAAGCAAGTCTTTTAACTCTCTTGTTATAGCCGAGTGTTAGAGGCTACCACGCCAAACGCTCTATCGTCTACGATGGTTCGATGCCCGCGTAAAACAAGCATTTTGCGATCCACAAGTTATTTTTCTGGATAACTTGAGCATGTCTCTTGTGAGTCTCTTAAAAAAAAAACCTAAAATTTTATTTTAGTTATACGTCATCTGTACTGGCAGCGACTTGTCCAAAGCAATAAATTAACTTTCCAATACTTGTGTTCCTTTTTTCAGCACGGTGTCTTCAGCAAAATGTATGGACTTCGTACACTTAAAGTGACTGCTTACTCAAACGTTCGAGACTTCAATGTACCAAAAATGTTATCATACAACGCTGGTCTGGAGAACTTGTTGATAGAAGTCGACGACAACGGAGTGGAGTTCGGAAAGGAAATGTATGGACCTCTGCCGAACAAACTCGATAATATAACGATCACTGGAAGAGCCCTGAAGTATCTGACTCAGTATCTGTTGAGCGTAAGTGTTCAGTCTATTTAGAACTGTATAGTTTTAGCCTAGAGTCGAAAACCAAAAGGCAAGATTCCTTTTTCTTATCCTATTCTTTGGAATTAATTTAGATCTTTTTCTTTTATTTAACGGAAGATGAGTTATATCTTACCTTAAAAAGGCGCGAATCACTTGAAAACATTTTTGAAACTAACAAATATCTCTTTCCTGGACAAGAGGTTTTAAAACCAAATTTCTATAAGACATTCTCTAATACCACAAGTAAGCGAAAATCTAAAAGTATCCGTATAAATAACTTACTAACCTTCTATTTACAGGGTGTTCAATCAAAAGTACTAAGGCTCACAGTCTACAACACGAGCATAGAGGAGCTCGCCAACGAAGTGTTCTGGAGACCAGGCCACGTGACCAACCTCACGCTGGATCTCAGGAACAACTACATCACGAGGGTACCTAACCCTTCGCACAGAGCATGGCCAAGAGTACCGAATACTGTGTTCTTACAGGACATACTTGTAGCTGGGAATCCCTTGAGCTGTGACTGTGGAATTGGGTAAGGACGATTTTGTATAAGGAATTGTTCAGAAATATTTCTGACTAATGCTGTGTGGAAATTGTTATTGACGGCTAAAAATGCCATTTTTCGCGGCATGATTTTAAACAAATATCGCGACTGACGTTTGATAGTTTTAAAGAACATTGCAATTAATTCACAGTACTTATTATTTCCGACGACCGGACATTGTTTTCAGATTTATTAAAATTGTTTTAGATTTAGACACATTTGGTACGTTCTACAACTTTTCATTTTTATCACCACCACCCATACGCCACCACTTCGTCATCTTCGGTTTAGTTACTTTAAAGATATTGGCGTTTTCTTATTCTTGTATATTTTCTCAGGTGGATAAAAGCATGGGACCGAAAGAGACGACAGTATCTGTGCGACAGCACATCGAAATGTATATCAACGCGCGATGACGTTAGATTTGCAACCTGCCCCACTTATGATAACAGAACTTTTGCTGACGTAAGTATATTGAACTGACTCTGTAGTACTGTACTACCGGTTTTTAAAAGAGGATTGCGTAGAAATTTTGCGTAGTGTAATTTCTTTTTTGCATTACCAAATAATGTTTAAAGAGGACCTCAAAACTCTTCGACCTTGATAAATAAGATGAATAAAAGCAGTATTTATTGTTACAAAAATTAGTTATTCCAAAAAAAATATCAAAATCTATTAAAAAGTAACAAAGGGAAGTGCTGTAATTGCCCCGTCACGGCACTGGTTTTCAGCTACTCCTATTTCCTTAAATGAAAAGGCGGGGGTTGTAGGACGTCACTAGCCACGTATGACATTTTTACATAAATACCTTTATGTATGGATGATAAATAGGGCTAAAACACACTTCATTTCTTTACAGGTCCTGACGCGGGATTTGGATTGCGAATGGAACAAAGGATTTCTGAGATCACCAAACTTCTACATAGTATTAGGAATGTCGATCCTAACGTGCCTGTATATATGAGGACTATTTTGGCTACTTGGGGTATACGAAGAGTTCAACCTGATTTTGGCACGGGTGTATAATTTTTAGGGCACTTTGAGGCCTCAAGACGTTTAATTAGAAAGAAAAAAAATCTACAGAATTAAATTCTGACGCTTACCAAATTTTCGACATTTTAAAACATAGATCTATTATTATATAAAAACCAAAGAAGATTTCCGCAGTTCTTGTAAAATTTAATGTAAATAAAATCAATGGCAACGGGACAGGATTATAGAAATCTTCTTTGATGAGGAAAGTATCCAGAAACGAGTGAGATAGCATCGCGACGATTTTCATATTGTACCTGTTTTTGTGGCCTACATACTTGAGTCTTGGTCTGAGGTGATCCTAAATAGCCAAATCCTAGTTAGTGTTAGTATTACGGAGGTATGCTTTAAGACTTGAAGTCGGGACAGTGAAAGCGAAGAACAAGTGACTTTTGTATACTTAAGTGGTTGCGATAAGTTTAGTGAAGCCTACTAAATGTGATTTATCGTTTTAAATGGAAAGCAGATGTGTGATCTCAGAACAATCGTCGGATATGTTACCGTTACTTCATATTAATTAGGAAATTACAGTTTGCGTTCCCCCAAATACCTGGTTTGCGTGTGTAGTTCTAAGATTTCATTTTTATCAACACCCATTTCGTGCACTGCCTTACATAACGAATTTTCTGCGATTATTGTCCAGAATGTATGTCCAACTGCACGGTGCGTTTGTTCTTGAACGATATTGTTAAGACCCGAGTGTGGAAGTGCACTTAATGCGTTTTAGAAGTTGCATTTACGTCGATTTATAAGATAAGTTCACACGAAAGCAATGACTTAATTATGATCGTCTAAGTAGACTGCATTCGCTCGAATGGTATATGTGTTCGTCCATTATTAAGAGTAATAATATTATTTATAGATGTATTCATTTTTGTATTAGGTGACTCTAGAGTTAGAATAAAATCATTTATAAAGATTTCCGTATGTTTAAATACAACTTTGAAATTGTCTTGATTGTCATATAATTGATGATACGTAGTTGTTTTAGAATCGTCGTTTTGACGGTTTTAAATAGTAAAGAAATCTTGTACAAAAAACTTTCAGATTCATCTCCATGAAACCTATATTCGAAGTCACTATCTTCAATAAGAAGCTTAATCTACTATTTACTCTTTAAAGGTTGGTACTGACCGGTGTTGTAGAGCTTATTGTGACGTCACAAAACGAGATCTGTTCACTTTGACTCTCTAAGCAGTCATATTGCAACATGTTACACAACGCGTTAACGCCAGTCAGTACCAACCCTAATATTTTCATTGTTTAGCTGTTTACAGAGTCTATCTGGTTATTGTTGGATAAACATATTTTATTACATATGTATAATAAATGTGTCATTAGCTGTTATTGTATGAGCATGCTGTAATATACATCATTGTACGTATTTACTAGGATTTTATCGACTGAATTTAAGTGTTTCGGAGCTATATCGCTGGACATAAGAAAATGTTTCTACGTACGCTTGTTTCTTTGCATCGCTTTAATACTTTCCACTTGTTCATTTCTTTCTGATGTTTAAGCACGCTAGCAATAGTAGGGTTGCATGTTACTCATGACTTTTTTTCTTGTATTTCTATCTGTAAGTTCAATTGAATACCTCTTCTTCTGTGGTCCAGTTTGAGCTGTCAGGCCTATTGTTGACTTTTGTTTTCAATGCCATTTCACGTTGCACCTGATTTTTTTCATTCTTAACATCACATTTTTATTATTTTTTAATCACGACGTTTTTTACTTTGGTATTGAAAACAAAGGGATGTCGTTGTAACAATGAATATATTTTGTGATATATATTACTCTAATCCTTCTATTTTTGATAAAGCCTACAATGAATATTGCTGAACTAAACGGGAATTGTATAGCTGAATATGTCATTACTAATAACAGTTACAGCTTCTTTATAATATAGAACAATCTCCGTAGACAACTGATCTTAAATATACAAACTTTTAACATTTATTAAGTGTCTCAAATGTCGAGGAGAGAAGTCTGACAACTTCATTCACAAACGATACTTTTGTAAACGACATACTTAAAAGTCTTTCATTCCACTTGACAGTAGCAAAGGCAGCATGACACTTAAAGGTGACTTTTGACTCAGTGATCCAAATCTCAACAATCGTAATTCAAGTGAACATCGGATATAAATGTCATTAAAATTTTAACCTTGTCGTTAACAGAAATGTCAGTTGTCAACGGAGGTTGCTCGCTATGTCAATTGTTACATTACATAATATTTTACTTCGATGGTACTAAATACTGTATTTTCTTCAAAATAGCTTGTTTTATTACCTAATATTTAATGAATTAAAATCAGTAGCCCAAGTTATATCATTTCTTGAATAATGATAACTTTATTACAGTAAGTGAACATCATTCGGTGTCTTATAGAAACTATTTATATGTAGATTTATCGGTCATCATTGTGAGAAGTCTGCAATAAAGGTTATATTATTATGAAGTTTAAAAATTACCCTTATCATAGAGCTAATTAAAATTTTAAGCTATTTTCTTTTCGTCTCACCGATTTTACAGCGGCTAAATTTTGAGACTCAATTTCTTTTCCACTAGCCAAATGACAATCCTACAATCGTTCGCGTGATAAAAAAAAATCTAATGGAGATGACTGGTCAAGGTCGCGTGACTCATTGAATCGAAATGTCATTTCCATACATTTGAGTTTTATGTTTTTTCATGCGCTAACGACTGTAGAAGTGACACTTGACTAGTGGGGTTATTAAGTTGCTTGTTAGTGCCATCTGACTTAGTAGACGCTCAATTATAACGAGCATTAACTACAAATTAATATTTACACTTCTGCAAGGTCCATTGTGATAGAAATAGCTAGTGCCAATACTAAAAAAATATAAATATATAGATTACAGTATTTGAACAAAAATGTTAAATTATTTTACGGTTGGTCTCGTAAATAAAATTTAAGGTATTATTGACTGGCATTATATAGTTTCCATTGTTATTTAAAAAAAAAAAAGATATGCAATTGTTTAAAATTAAAATATAAGCCAGTATTATTTAAGTTTGTTAATAAAAAAATAATAATCAAATAATGTTGTTATACTTTTACGTTTGTAATCTGGTTTAATATAAATGGTCCAATCGTAAAATAAATCATTAAATATTTAAAGCTTTATTAAGTTTAAATGCGAGTTAAACTTCAAATAAAAACACTGTAAATAAATTGTTTTATTTATATTTTATAGAATATAATTGAGATTATGAAAAAAAATCTTAAACATCGCCATATAAGTGAAATTAATGTTTTAATTTAAAGGGAAGGACGAAGGAATGGTTTTGTCTTCACTACTTAAAAAATAGTGTGAAATAAATAAGTAATCATTGAATTATTAGAATATTATAATAAATTATTGCGTAAATATTACACTGTTTTTATTTCACCTCCCCATCTCACACAAGCGATTGTGTTAAATATTTTTCAGTTTTCAGCTCTTTTTAATTAAGTAAAACCATTAGCTAATGGGAACTATGATTCACACCACACCCCAGACACAGACATGTCAAACTTGTAACATCCCTCTTTTTGCGCCGGGGGTTAAAAATATTGATAGCAACTTTGCGAACTAAGTATTGGCCTTCTCGCCAAATATTTACTGCTTTCTTCTACTGCCCTTCTACAGTGCGATTAGATCGAAAAAGCTTGGAATCTAAAACAATCAGTTGTTAAAGTTGTTTTAAGAAAACAGTAAAAAAAACAGTGTTAAAGTAGGTAATATTATTGTAGGTTTGGAAGGCAGGTGTCGCTCTATATCGTGTATTGTGCTGTCATGGCATTCCCGTAATACTTTCCCCACCAAAAGTTTCTCAGAAAATATAACATTAACTGAGAAAACAAACAATTTAATTCAATGAATATGTCAATGTTATCATTACTTTAAGGTCGCACAAATAAGACGTTTAGACGTTTGTGATAACAGGACAATGCAAGTAATTGAATAGCGCACCCCACTGCGAACGAAATTAAATGAACGGAGCCACCGACATTCCCTTATTCGTACACAGACCAGAAAAAATATAGAGCAGCCAAAAGGTATCAGACAAAACGGTGTTCTATAGAAAACGTGACCCTGTTACAATGAACATCTCCGTCGGGCCATCTGGTCATAGGCTGTCCACTGTCACATGAGCCGTGTTAATAAAGGCAGTTTTATAAATAGTTCTATTCCTTCTTGCGTCACTCTAGCAATTATTATTTAGGATAGAACTAGCTACTTATCCTCGTATTTTATGTAGTTTCTCACCCGTCTTCTCCATATAAATGAAACTTTGGAACCGCGCAACTAGAGCCATTACTGTAACGTTTTAAAAGAGCCTGTTTAAACGGCCTACTTGAAATAAAAAAAATGATTTGATTTTGTATGTATACAATCTGAGGAAATAATTAAGCTTTCGTCCAGAGTTTATAACAAGACTCGCAGAGGATACCTAAACAACCTAACGCCGAGCATTTATTCTTATTTGCTGCACAATTTCTGGCTTCATTGGACTTATGTCTTTATGACTAGTCTACACATTCCCTAATCTTTGTTCGTAACATCTTTTCCGTTCATATTTTTAGAAAAACGTTTCGTCCCGCTGCGTAAATACGCTTTGTCGACATCCACATGCAATTTTATTTTATTTC
>NW_020800565.1:0-21079 GCF_003590095.1 Trichoplusia ni | reverse complement strand
AAGAAGATTGAAAAGAATAAAGTTAAGTGTTTTAAGTGCAATAAACTGGGACATTTTCAGAGCGAGTGTTATAATAATAATCATCGAAATAATAACAGTTCGAACAATGATAATAAACAGGTTAAAAAGTGCTTATACTGTAAAAATTGGGACACCTAAAAGAGAGTGTTGGTTTAAAAAAGGCAAGGAAAAAGACAGTAACCCGGGTAATGCATTTGTTATTGTGAATTCAAGTGAACTCTTTCAAAAGTCGCAGTGGCTAGTGGACAGTGGTGCCAGCCAACATATGTGTCGTGAACGTCATTTGTTTACAAGGTATACGCCATTATCGAACAAATTTGTAGTTATCGGTAATGGCAGTGCGATTAGAGCACATGGTTGCGGAAAGGTGGCGCTGCAAGTCTATGACGGACGACAGTGGATTGACACGACTATAGACAATGTTCTATATGTGCCGGAGCTTAAAACAAATTTGTTATCTGTAAATTGTGTGACAGATAGAGGTTATATTATGATTACAAACGATAACAAATGCAAATTATACAAACAAAATAAACTCTGTGCAGAGGCCAATCGTAATGGAGATATGTACTTCTTGGATGTTCGTTACTCACCTAAAGAAGCAAATGTGACTCAAGTACAACCAACTCTGAAAGAGTGGCATGAAAGACTAGCCCATCAAAATTTACTACACGTAAAAACTGTGCTCAAAAAAAATAACATTTTGTTTGAAAATGATTCAACACTAGAGTGTGAAAGTTGTCTACAAGGCAAAATACATCGTCTGCCTTTCAGCACGAGTGAATCCAAAACAACTAGGGTGTGCGAGCTCATACATGCTGATATGTGTGGGCCTATGGAGGTACCGTCTGTAGGAGGTTCTAAATACTTCATTGTACTGAAGGACGATTACTCCAACTTCAGGTCAGTGTACTTTGTTAAAGGGAAAAATGAAGTGAAAAGATGCATTGAAAACTTTATAAATAAGGCTGAAAATACCACTAACAATAAGATACGCTATTTTCGTAGTGACAATGGGTTGGAGTTTACTAACAAAGAAGTGCGTGAACTGTTTGATAGACGGGGTATTACACATCAAACTACAGTGCCATATACCCCAGAGCAAAACGGCAAAGCGGAGCGAGAAAACAGGACTCTAGTTGAAGCAGCAAGAACAATGTTGTATGCGAAAGGGCTGCCAAAAAGGTTATGGGCGGAAGCGGTTCAAACGGCAGCATATGTATTAAACAGAACCAACAAAAGTAACGAGCCAGGAAAGACTCCGTTTGAGACATGGACTAACAAACATTTTGATATTAATGAACTGAGAACCTTTGGTACCGCAGTGTTTGTTCACATCCCTAAGGAGAAGAGACGAAAGTGGGACTCTAAAGGGGAGAAAGGAGTCATGGTAGGCTATGGAGAAGATGTAAAGGGCTACAGGATATTCTTCTCGAACAAAAACCGAGTGGATATTAAAAGAGATGTTGTGTTTCTACAAGTGGGCAAGGAGAATACAGAACAATTGCTCATGCTGGAAAATGCTACAAATATACTAGAAAGGGATGATCAAGATCAAATATCTAATAAAGAGAAGGATAAAGAAGAAGTTACACAGTCACATGGAGTCATGAAGGTCAGTGAAAGCCTTGAAGATAAACAGCAATCCAGACAATCTGATGAAATGTTAGAAATATCCTCAGAGGATGAAAATAGTATGTATGTGCCATGTTCAAGTGATGAGGACTCCAGTAATGAAGAAGAAGCTACCTTGCCACCACGCCAGAGAAGTACGCGTATTAGGAAACAGACTTCATTCTATAACTGTAATCTTGTGTCCACTCAGGGAAATGAACCTAAATCATATCGTGAAGCTATGCAAAGGCAGGATGCTGGTAAATGGCAAGAAGCTATAGAAAGAGAACTGGAAACTTTAAATGAAAATAATTCCTGGGACTTCTGTGAAAAACCGGTGAGTGTAAAGACAGTCAGTAGTAAGTGGGTGTTCAAAATAAAAACCTGTAATGGTAATGTACAATATAAAGCTAGACTAGTGGCTAGGGGTTTTGAACAAAGTGATAAATTAGACATGTATGAAATTTATGCTCCAGTGGCAAAACTATCTACTTTTAGGTTATTTGTGTCAATTGCAACCAAGTTAAATTTACATATATATCAGATGGATGTTACAGGGGCTTTTCTGTATGGAAATATTAATGAAACAGTTTACTTAGAGTTACCAGATGGTGCCTATACTGGAAATAAAAATATTGTTAAACTAAAAAAATCGTTGTATGGTTTGAAAAAGTCTCCAAAATATTGGAATGATAAGTTTAACTCTGTTATAATGACAAAAGGTTTTGTAAGATCCAAAAGTGATATGTACTTGTTTGTATACAAAACACACTGGTGAGGCCAAAACATATGTTCTATTATATGTTGATGATTTGTTAATTTTTGGTGATAATAATAGTGAAATTTGTGACCTTAAAGCATTGTTGAACACAGAATTTAAGATGAAAGATTTAGGAAATGTGTCAATTTTTTTAGGCATAAGGATAAAACAGGATTTGAAAAATGGAGTCACTAGGCTTAATCAAAAGGAGTATCTTGAAAATATCTTACAGAAGTTTGAAATGCAAAACTGTAAGGGAATGAGTACCCCTATGGATCCTAATTTTAATGTAAAAATATTAGAAGATAAGTGTAATTCTGTGATTGATAAAAATGTTGAAAAGAAATGTAGAAAAATCATAGGCTGTCTGTCTTATGCAGCATTGGGAACAAGGCCAGACATATGTGTAGCGGTGTCCATATTAAGTAGATATCAAAATAAAGCAAATCATTTCCTGTTAACAGCTTTAAAAAGGGTATTAAGGTACATTAAACATACTATTGATTACAGTCTAATATATAAATGTAATAATGACATGTTAAGGGGATACTGTGATGCTGACTGGGGGGGAGATTTAAGAGATAGAAAATCCACAACGGGTTATTGCTTCACATTTGCAAACTGTTTAATTTCATGGTGTTCCAAGAAGCAAACTAGTGTTAGTCTATCCTCTACAGAATCTGAATATGTAGCTATCAGTATGGCTGCGTCTGATGCTTGCTGGCTTATTAATCTTATAAATGATTTTAAATATTGAAAAGATAAGTCAAGTAGTGATGTTCAGCGATAATCAGGGTGCCATAATGGTTGCAAATACAGATAGTGTCAAGAGATTAAAACATATTGATATTAGATTTCATTATATAAAAAGAGTTAATTAAAAAGGGTAAGCTAGTTCTCAAATATATAAAAACCGAAGATCAAATTGCTGATATGTTTACAAAAGCCCTAAATAAAAATATGTTATGTAAGTTAGTTAATAAGTGTGGTATCTATGAAGAGGTATTACCTTGAAGGGGGGTGTTAGTATAAATCAATGTAATACCTTTTTATATTGGCAACATTTTTTTATAGTAGATTAGTTTTTTCTGTAAGTTGGTAACATTCTTTTTTTTCAAGTCTTAATAAAACCGCCATATTTTCTCAAGCATTTCGTTCTGTTTCTTTTATTTATTCCTTCAGGTTATGGGCCCAGACACATAATCCTGAGTTTAAATAAAGTAAAAAGATAGATCGTAAAAACATATATATAACTCGTAAAAGTAATTCTGCGAGGAAAGTTAAGAAAACGTTGTCGGCGTCGCGTCGTCACGGCAGGTGGAGTTTGCGGTTGTTTCGGCGGGAAGAAAAAAATAAAAAGTAAAGTAAAAGAAACGAAATGGAAGAAAATAAAACGCTTGGTTCCCACATCAAGCTAGAGGGAGTGTCTAATTGGAATGTGTGGAAATTCCAATCCACAATTTTGTTGAGAAGTCAAGAACTTCTGGATGTAGTTCAAGGAGCACGTGTGAAACCGGAAGATGCAGCTGGAAAAGCAATGTGGGAGAAGCAAGATGCAAAAGCACAAACATGGCTTGTGACAAGAATGTCTGAAAATGCAATGATGCACATTTTAACATGTTCGACATCTGCGGAAATGTGGAAGAAGCTTTCTAGTGTTTACGAGCAAACATCAGAAACTAGTATACATATCGTGCAACAACGATTTTTTCAGTATAAATATGAAGAGGGAACGGATATGTCTACATTCTGTCTAAAATCGAAGAGCTGAAGAATCATTAAAGCAGATGGGAGAAAACATCTCAGAAAAATTCGTGATAACTAAAGTGTTGATGTCGCTTCCAGCTAAGTACAAACATTTTGTCTCCGCGTGGGAATCTGCGCCGGATGAAAAAACAAACTTACGATAATCTCGTTGCTAGATTACTTATAGAAGAGGAGCGATTGCAAGACAAAGAAGATGAACCTCAGCAGTCAGCGGCTTTTATTGCGAAGAAGATTGAAAAGAATAAAGTTAAGTGTTTTAAGTGCAATAAACTGGGACATTTTCAGAGCGAGTGTTATAATAATAATCATCGAAATAATAACAGTTCGAACAATGATAATAAACAGGTTAAAAAGTGCTTATACTGTAAAAAATTGGGACACCTAAAAAGAGAGTGTTGGTTTAAAAAAGGCAAGGAAAAGACAGTAACCCGGGTAATGCATTTGTTATTGTGAATTCAAGTGAACTCTTTCAAAAGTCGCAGTGGCTAGTGGACAGTGGTGCCAGCCAACATATGTGTCGTGAACGTCATTTGTTTACAAGGTATACGCCATTATCGAACAAATTTGTAGTTATCGGTAATGGCAGTGCGATTAGAGCACATGGTTGCGGAAAGGTGGCGCTGCAAGTCTATGACGGACGACAGTGGATTGACACGACTATAGACAATGTTCTATATGTGCCGGAGCTTAAAACAAATTTGTTATCTGTAAATTGTGTGACAGATAGAGGTTATATTATGATTACAAACGATAACAAATGCAAATTATACAAACAAAATAAACTCTGTGCAGAGGCCAATCGTAATGGAGATATGTACTTCTTGGATGTTCGTTACTCACCTAAAGAAGCAAATGTGACTCAAGTACAACCAACTCTGAAAGAGTGGCATGAAAGACTAGCCCATCAAAATTTACTACACGTAAAAACTGTGCTCAAAAAAAATAACATTTTGTTTGAAAATGATTCAACACTAGAGTGTGAAAGTTGTCTACAAGGCAAAATACATCGTCTGCCTTTCAGCACGAGTGAATCCAAAACAACTAGGGTGTGCGAGCTCATACATGCTGATATGTGTGGCCTATGGAGGTACCGTCTGTAGGAGGTTCTAAATACTTCATTGTACTGAAGGACGATTACTCCAACTTCAGGTCAGTGTACTTTGTTAAAGGGAAAAATGAAGTGAAAAGATGCATTGAAAACTTTATAAATAAGGCTGAAAATACCACTAACAATAAGATACGCTATTTTCGTAGTGACAATGGGTTGGAGTTTACTAACAAAGAAGTGCGTGAACTGTTTGATAGACGGGGTATTACACATCAAACTACAGTGCCATATACCCCAGAGCAAAACGGCAAAGCGGAGCGAGAAACAGGACTCTAGTTGAAGCAGCAAGAACAATGTTGTATGCGAAAGGGCTGCCAAAAAGGTTATGGGCGGAAGCGGTTCAAACGGCAGCATATGTATTAAACAGAACCAACAAAAGTAACGAGCCAGGAAAGACTCCGTTTGAGACATGGACTAACAAACATTTTGATATTAATGAACTGAGAACCTTTGGTACCGCAGTGTTTGTTCACATCCCTAAGGAGAAGAGACGAAAGTGGGACTCTAAAGGGGAGAAAGGAGTCATGGTAGGCTATGGAGAAGATGTAAAGGGCTACAGGATATTCTTCTCGAACAAAAACCGAGTGGATATTAAAAGAGATGTTGTGTTTCTACAAGTGGGCAAGGAGAATACAGAACAATTGCTCATGCTGGAAAATGCTACAAATATACTAGAAAGGGATGATCAAGATCAAATATCTAATAAAGAGAAGGATAAAGAAGAAGTTACACAGTCACATGGAGTCATGAAGGTCAGTGAAAGCCTTGAAGATAAACAGCAATCCAGACAATCTGATGAAATGTTAGAAATATCCTCAGAGGATGAAAATAGTATGTATGTGCCATGTTCAAGTGATGAGGACTCCAGTAATGAAGAAGAAGCTACCTTGCCACCACGCCAGAGAAGTACGCGTATTAGGAAACAGACTTCATTCTATAACTGTAATCTTGTGTCCACTCAGGGAAATGAACCTAAATCATATCGTGAAGCTATGCAAAGGCAGGATGCTGGTAAATGGCAAGAAGCTATAGAAAGAGAACTGGAAACTTTAAATGAAAATAATTCCTGGGACTTCTGTGAAAAACCGGTGAGTGTAAAGACAGTCAGTAGTAAGTGGGTGTTCAAAATAAAAACCTGTAATGGTAATGTACAATATAAAGCTAGACTAGTGGCTAGGGGTTTTGAACAAAGTGATAAATTAGACATGTATGAAATTTATGCTCCAGTGGCAAAACTATCTACTTTTAGGTTATTTGTGTCAATTGCAACCAAGTTAAATTTACATATATATCAGATGGATGTTACAGGGGCTTTTCTGTATGGAAATATTAATGAAACAGTTTACTTAGAGTTACCAGATGGTGCCTATACTGGAAATAAAAATATTGTTAAACTAAAAAAATCGTTGTATGGTTTGAAAAAGTCTCCAAAATATTGGAATGATAAGTTTAACTCTGTTATAATGACAAAAGGTTTTGTAAGATCCAAAAGTGATATGTACTTGTTTGTATACAAAACACACTGGTGAGGCCAAAACATATGTTCTATTATATGTTGATGATTTGTTAATTTTTGGTGATAATAATAGTGAAATTTGTGACCTTAAAGCATTGTTGAACACAGAATTTAAGATGAAAGATTTAGGAAATGTGTCAATTTTTTTAGGCATAAGGATAAAACAGGATTTGAAAAATGGAGTCACTAGGCTTAATCAAAAGGAGTATCTTGAAAATATCTTACAGAAGTTTGAAATGCAAAACTGTAAGGGAATGAGTACCCCTATGGATCCTAATTTTAATGTAAAAATATTAGAAGATAAGTGTAATTCTGTGATTGATAAAAATGTTGAAAAGAAATGTAGAAAAATCATAGGCTGTCTGTCTTATGCAGCATTGGGAACAAGGCCAGACATATGTGTAGCGGTGTCCATATTAAGTAGATATCAAAATAAAGCAAATCATTTCCTGTTAACAGCTTTAAAAAGGGTATTAAGGTACATTAAACATACTATTGATTACAGTCTAATATATAAATGTAATAATGACATGTTAAGGGGATACTGTGATGCTGACTGGGGGGGAGATTTAAGAGATAGAAAATCCACAACGGGTTATTGCTTCACATTTGCAAACTGTTTAATTTCATGGTGTTCCAAGAAGCAAACTAGTGTTAGTCTATCCTCTACAGAATCTGAATATGTAGCTATCAGTATGGCTGCGTCTGATGCTTGCTGGCTTATTAATCTTATAAATGATTTTAATATTGAAAAGATAAGTCAAGTAGTGATGTTCAGCGATAATCAGGGTGCCATAATGGTTGCAAATACAGATAGTGTCAAGAGATTAAAACATATTGATATTAGATTTCATTATATAAAAGAGTTAATTAAAAAGGGTAAGCTAGTTCTCAAATATATAAAAACCGAAGATCAAATTGCTGATATGTTTACAAAAGCCCTAAATAAAAATATGTTATGTAAGTTAGTTAATAAGTGTGGTATCTATGAAGAGGTATTACCTTGAAGGGGGGAGCAAAAAAAAAAAAAAAAAAAAAAAAAAAAAAAAAAAAAAAAAATGTTGCCAATATAAAAAGGTATTACATTGATTTATACTAACACCCCCCTTCAAGGTAATACCTCTTCATAGATACCACACTTATTAACTAACTTACATAACATATTTTTATTTAGGGCTTTTGTAAACATATCAGCAATTTGATCTTCGGTTTTTATATATTTGAGAACTAGCTTACCCTTTTTAATTAACTCTTTTATATAATGAAATCTAATATCAATATGTTTTAATCTCTTGACACTATCTGTATTTGCAACCATTATGGCACCCTGATTATCGCTGAACATCACTACTTGACTTATCTTTTCAATATTAAAATCATTTATAAGATTAATAAGCCAGCAAGCATCAGACGCAGCCATACTGATAGCTACATATTCAGATTCTGTAGAGGATAGACTAACACTAGTTTGCTTCTTGGAACACCATGAAATTAAACAGTTTGCAAATGTGAAGCAATAACCCGTTGTGGATTTTCTATCTCTTAAATCTCCCCCCCAGTCAGCATCACAGTATCCCCTTAACATGTCATTATTACATTTATATATTAGACTGTAATCAATAGTATGTTTAATGTACCTTAATACCCTTTTTAAAGCTGTTAACAGGAAATGATTTGCTTTATTTTGATATCTACTTAATATGGACACCGCTACACATATGTCTGGCCTTGTTCCCAATGCTGCATAAGACAGACAGCCTATGATTTTTCTACATTTCTTTTCAACATTTTTATCAATCACAGAATTACACTTATCTTCTAATATTTTTACATTAAAATTAGGATCCATAGGGGTACTCATTCCCTTACAGTTTTGCATTTCAAACTTCTGTAAGATATTTTCAAGATACTCCTTTTGATTAAGCCTAGTGACTCCATTTTTCAAATCCTGTTTTATCCTTATGCCTAAAAAAATTGACACATTTCCTAAATCTTTCATCTTAAATTCTGTGTTCAACAATGCTTTAAGGTCACAAATTTCACTATTATTATCACCAAAAATTAACAAATCATCAACATATAATAGAACATATGTTTTGGCCTCACCAGTGTGTTTTGTATACAAACAAGTATCACTTTTGGATCTTACAAAACCTTTTGTCATTATAACAGAGTTAAACTTATCATTCCAATATTTTGGAGACTTTTTCAAACCATACAACGATTTTTTTAGTTTAACAATATTTTTATTTCCAGTATAGGCACCATCTGGTAACTCTAAGTAAACTGTTTCATTAATATTTCCATACAGAAAAGCCCCTGTAACATCCATCTGATATATATGTAAATTTAACTTGGTTGCAATTGACACAAATAACCTAAAAGTAGATAGTTTTGCCACTGGAGCATAAATTTCATACATGTCTAATTTATCACTTTGTTCAAAACCCCTAGCCACTAGTCTAGCTTTATATTGTACATTACCATTACAGGTTTTTATTTTGAACACCCACTTACTACTGACTGTCTTTACACTCACCGGTTTTTCACAGAAGTCCCAGGAATTATTTTCATTTAAAGTTTCCAGTTCTCTTTCTATAGCTTCTTGCCATTTACCAGCATCCTGCCTTTGCATAGCTTCACGATATGATTTAGGTTCATTTCCCTGAGTGGACACAAGATTACAGTTATAGAATGAAGTCTGTTTCCTAATACGCGTACTTCTCTGGCGTGGTGGCAAGGTAGCTTCTTCTTCATTACTGGAGTCCTCATCACTTGAACATGGCACATACATACTATTTTCATCCTCTGAGGATATTTCTAACATTTCATCAGATTGTCTGGATTGCTGTTTATCTTCAAGGCTTTCACTGACCTTCATGACTCCATGTGACTGTGTAACTTCTTCTTTATCCTTCTCTTTATTAGATATTTGATCTTGATCATCCCTTTCTAGTATATTTGTAGCATTTTCCAGCATGAGCAATTGTTCTGTATTCTCCTTGCCCACTTGTAGAAACACAACATCTCTTTTAATATCCACTCGGTTTTTGTTCGAGAAGAATATCCTGTAGCCCTTTACATCTTCTCCATAGCCTACCATGACTCCTTTCTCCCCTTTAGAGTCCCACTTTCGTCTCTTCTCCTTAGGGATGTGAACAAACACTGCGGTACCAAAGGTTCTCAGTTCATTAATATCAAAATGTTTGTTAGTCCATGTCTCAAACGGAGTCTTTCCTGGCTCGTTACTTTTGTTGGTTCTGTTTAATACATATGCTGCCGTTTGAACCGCTTCCGCCCATAACCTTTTTGGCAGCCCTTTCGCATACAACATTGTTCTTGCTGCTTCAACTAGAGTCCTGTTTTCTCGCTCCGCTTTGCCGTTTTGCTCTGGGTATATGGCACTGTAGTTTGATGTGTAATACCCCGTCTATCAAACAGTTCACGCACTTCTTTGTTAGTAAACTCCAACCCATTGTCACTACGAAAATAGCGTATCTTATTGTTAGTGGTATTTTCAGCCTTATTTATAAAGTTTTCAATGCATCTTTTCACTTCATTTTTCCCTTTAACAAAGTACACTGACCTGAAGTTGGAGTAATCGTCCTTCAGTACAATGAAGTATTTAGAACTCCTACAGACGGTACCTCCATAGGCCCACACATATCAGCATGTATGAGCTCGCACACCCTAGTTGTTTTGGATTCACTCGTGCTGAAAGGCAGACGATGTATTTTGCCTTGTAGACAACTTTCACACTCTAGTGTTGAATCATTTTCAAACAAAATGTTATTTTTTTTGAGCACAGTTTTTACGTGTAGTAAATTTTGATGGGCTAGTCTTTCATGCCACTCTTTCAGAGTTGGTTGTACTTGAGTCACATTTGCTTCTTTAGGTGAGTAACGAACATCCAAGAAGTACATATCTCCATTACGATTGGCCTCTGCACAGAGTTTATTTTGTTTGTATAATTTGCATTTGTTATCGTTTGTAATCATAATATAACCTCTATCTGTCACACAATTTACAGATAACAAATTTGTTTTAAGCTCCGGCACATATAGAACATTGTCTATAGTCGTGTCAATCCACTGTCGTCCGTCATAGACTTGCAGCGCCACCTTTCCGCAACCATGTGCTCTAATCGCACTGCCATTACCGATAACTACAAATTTGTTCGATAATGGCGTATACCTTGTAAACAAATGACGTTCACGACACATATGTTGGCTGGCACCACTGTCCACTAGCCACTGCGACTTTTGAAAGAGTTCACTTGAATTCACAATAACAAATGCATTACCCGGGTTACTGTCTTTTTCCTTGCCTTTTTTAAACCAACACTCTCTTTTTAGGTGTCCCAATTTTTTACAGTATAAGCACTTTTTAACCTGTTTATTATCATTGTTCGAACTGTTATTATTTCGATGATTATTATTATAACACTCGCTCTGAAAATGTCCCAGTTTATTGCACTTAAAACACTTAACTTTATTCTTTTCAATCTTCTTCGCAATAAAAGCCGCTGACTGCTGAGGTTCATCTTCTTTGTCTTGCAATCGCTCCTCTTCTATAAGTAATCTAGCAACGAGATTATCGTAAGTTTGTTTTTCATCCGGCGCAGATTCCCACGCGGAGACAAAATGTTTGTACTTAGCTGGAAGCGACATCAACACTTTAGTTATCACGAATTTTTCTGAGATGTTTTCTCCCATCTGCTTTAATTGATTCTTCAGCTCTTCGATTTTAGACAGAAATGTAGACATATCCGTTCCCTCTTCATATTTATACTGAAAAAATCGTTGTTGCACGATATGTATACTAGTTTCTGATGTTTGCTCGTAAACACTAGAAAGCTTCTTCCACATTTCCGCAGATGTCGAACATGTTAAAATGTGCATCATTGCATTTTCAGACATTCTTGTCACAAGCCATGTTTGTGCTTTTGCATCTTGCTTCTCCCACATTGCTTTTCCAGCTGCATCTTCCGGTTTCACACGTGCTCCTTGAACTACATCCAGAAGTTCTTGACTTCTCAACAAAATTGTGGATTGGAATTTCCACACATTCCAATTAGACACTCCCTCTAGCTTGATGTGGGAACCAAGCGTTTTATTTTCTTCCATTTCGTTTCTTTTACTTTACTTTTTATTTTTTTCTTCCCGCCGAAACAACCGCAAACTCCACCTGCCGTGACGACGCGACGCCGACAACGTTTTCTTAACTTTCCTCGCAGAATTACTTTTACGAGTTATATATATGTTTTTACGATCTATCTTTTTACTTTATTTAAACTCAGGATTATGTGTCTGGGCCCATAACCTGAAGGAATAAATAAAAGAAACAGAACGAAATGCTTGAGAAAATATGGCGGTTTTATTAAGACTTGAAAAAAAAAGAATGTTACCAACTTACAGAAAAAACTAATCTACTATAAAAAAATGTTGCCAATATAAAAAGGTATTACATTGATTTATACTAACACCCCCCTTCAAGGTAATACCTCTTCATAGATACCACACTTATTAACTAACTTACATAACATATTTTTATTTAGGGCTTTTGTAAACATATCAGCAATTTGATCTTCGGTTTTTATATATTTGAGAACTAGCTTACCCTTTTTAATTAACTCTTTTATATAATGAAATCTAATATCAATATGTTTTAATCTCTTGACACTATCTGTATTTGCAACCATTATGGCACCCTGATTATCGCTGAACATCACTACTTGACTTATCTTTTCAATATTAAAATCATTTATAAGATTAATAAGCCAGCAAGCATCAGACGCAGCCATACTGATAGCTACATATTCAGATTCTGTAGAGGATAGACTAACACTAGTTTGCTTCTTGGAACACCATGAAATTAAACAGTTTGCAAATGTGAAGCAATAACCCGTTGTGGATTTTCTATCTCTTAAATCTCCCCCCCAGTCAGCATCACAGTATCCCCTTAACATGTCATTATTACATTTATATATTAGACTGTAATCAATAGTATGTTTAATGTACCTTAATACCCTTTTTAAAGCTGTTAACAGGAAATGATTTGCTTTATTTTGATATCTACTTAATATGGACACCGCTACACATATGTCTGGCCTTGTTCCCAATGCTGCATAAGACAGACAGCCTATGATTTTTCTACATTTCTTTTCAACATTTTTATCAATCACAGAATTACACTTATCTTCTAATATTTTTACATTAAAATTAGGATCCATAGGGGTACTCATTCCTTACAGTTTTGCATTTCAAACTTCTGTAAGATATTTTCAAGATACTCCTTTTGATTAAGCCTAGTGACTCCATTTTTCAAATCCTGTTTTATCCTTATGCCTAAAAAATTGACACATTTCCTAAATCTTTCATCTTAAATTCTGTGTTCAACAATGCTTTAAGGTCACAAATTTCACTATTATTATCACCAAAAATTAACAAATCATCAACATATAATAGAACATATGTTTTGGCCTCACCAGTGTGTTTTGTATACAAACAAGTACATATCACTTTTGGATCTTACAAAACCTTTTGTCATTATAACAGAGTTAAACTTATCATTCCAATATTTTGGAGACTTTTTCAAACCATACAACGATTTTTTTAGTTTAACAATATTTTTATTTCCAGTATAGGCACCATCTGGTAACTCTAAGTAAACTGTTTCATTAATATTTCCATACAGAAAAGCCCCTGTAACATCCATCTGATATATATGTAAATTTAACTTGGTTGCAATTGACACAAATAACCTAAAAGTAGATAGTTTTGCCACTGGAGCATAAATTTCATACATGTCTAATTTATCACTTTGTTCAAAACCCCTAGCCACTAGTCTAGCTTTATATTGTACATTACCATTACAGGTTTTTATTTTGAACACCCACTTACTACTGACTGTCTTTACACTCACCGGTTTTTCACAGAAGTCCCAGGAATTATTTTCATTTAAAGTTTCCAGTTCTCTTTCTATAGCTTCTTGCCATTTACCAGCATCCTGCCTTTGCATAGCTTCACGATATGATTTAGGTTCATTTCCCTGAGTGGACACAAGATTACAGTTATAGAATGAAGTCTGTTTCCTAATACGCGTACTTCTCTGGCGTG
This sequence comes from Trichoplusia ni, assembly GCF_003590095.1. Classification (NCBI taxonomy): domain Eukaryota; kingdom Metazoa; phylum Arthropoda; class Insecta; order Lepidoptera; family Noctuidae; genus Trichoplusia; species Trichoplusia ni. The sequence continues at coordinate 7,175 of NW_020800565.1, read as the reverse complement.
GTGGCAAGGTAGCTTCTTCTTCATTACTGGAGTCCTCATCACTTGAACATGGCACATACATACTATTTTCATCCTCTGAGGATATTTCTAACATTTCATCAGATTGTCTGGATTGCTGTTTATCTTCAAGGCTTTCACTGACCTTCATGACTCCATGTGACTGTGTAACTTCTTCTTTATCCTTCTCTTTATTAGATATTTGATCTTGATCATCCCTTTCTAGTATATTTGTAGCATTTTCCAGCATGAGCAATTGTTCTGTATTCTCCTTGCCCACTTGTAGAAACACAACATCTCTTTTAATATCCACTCGGTTTTTGTTCGAGAAGAATATCCTGTAGCCCTTTACATCTTCTCCATAGCCTACCATGACTCCTTTCTCCCCTTTAGAGTCCCACTTTCGTCTCTTCTCCTTAGGGATGTGAACAAACACTGCGGTACCAAAGGTTCTCAGTTCATTAATATCAAAATGTTTGTTAGTCCATGTCTCAAACGGAGTCTTTCCTGGCTCGTTACTTTTGTTGGTTCTGTTTAATACATATGCTGCCGTTTGAACCGCTTCCGCCCATAACCTTTTTGGCAGCCCTTTCGCATACAACATTGTTCTTGCTGCTTCAACTAGAGTCCTGTTTTCTCGCTCCGCTTTGCCGTTTTGCTCTGGGGTATATGGCACTGTAGTTTGATGTGTAATACCCCGTCTATCAAACAGTTCACGCACTTCTTTGTTAGTAAACTCCAACCCATTGTCACTACGAAAATAGCGTATCTTATTGTTAGTGGTATTTTCAGCCTTATTTATAAAGTTTTCAATGCATCTTTTCACTTCATTTTTCCCTTTAACAAAGTACACTGACCTGAAGTTGGAGTAATCGTCCTTCAGTACAATGAAGTATTTAGAACCTCCTACAGACGGTACCTCCATAGGCCCACACATATCAGCATGTATGAGCTCGCACACCCTAGTTGTTTTGGATTCACTCGTGCTGAAAGGCAGACGATGTATTTTGCCTTGTAGACAACTTTCACACTCTAGTGTTGAATCATTTTCAAACAAAATGTTATTTTTTTTGAGCACAGTTTTTACGTGTAGTAAATTTTGATGGGCTAGTCTTTCATGCCACTCTTTCAGAGTTGGTTGTACTTGAGTCACATTTGCTTCTTTAGGTGAGTAACGAACATCCAAGAAGTACATATCTCCATTACGATTGGCCTCTGCACAGAGTTTATTTTGTTTGTATAATTTGCATTTGTTATCGTTTGTAATCATAATATAACCTCTATCTGTCACACAATTTACAGATAACAAATTTGTTTTAAGCTCCGGCACATATAGAACATTGTCTATAGTCGTGTCAATCCACTGTCGTCCGTCATAGACTTGCAGCGCCACCTTTCCGCAACCATGTGCTCTAATCGCACTGCCATTACCGATAACTACAAATTTGTTCGATAATGGCGTATACCTTGTAAACAAATGACGTTCACGACACATATGTTGGCTGGCACCACTGTCCACTAGCCACTGCGACTTTTGAAAGAGTTCACTTGAATTCACAATAACAAATGCATTACCCGGGTTACTGTCTTTTTCCTTGCCTTTTTTAAACCAACACTCTCTTTTTAGGTGTCCCAATTTTTTACAGTATAAGCACTTTTTAACCTGTTTATTATCATTGTTCGAACTGTTATTATTTCGATGATTATTATTATAACACTCGCTCTGAAAATGTCCCAGTTTATTGCACTTAAAACACTTAACTTTATTCTTTTCAATCTTCTTCGCAATAAAAGCCGCTGACTGCTGAGGTTCATCTTCTTTGTCTTGCAATCGCTCCTCTTCTATAAGTAATCTAGCAACGAGATTATCGTAAGTTTGTTTTTCATCCGGCGCAGATTCCCACGCGGAGACAAAATGTTTGTACTTAGCTGGAAGCGACATCAACACTTTAGTTATCACGAATTTTTCTGAGATGTTTTCTCCCATCTGCTTTAATTGATTCTTCAGCTCTTCGATTTTAGACAGAAATGTAGACATATCCGTTCCCTCTTCATATTTATACTGAAAAAATCGTTGTTGCACGATATGTATACTAGTTTCTGATGTTTGCTCGTAAACACTAGAAAGCTTCTTCCACATTTCCGCAGATGTCGAACATGTTAAAATGTGCATCATTGCATTTTCAGACATTCTTGTCACAAGCCATGTTTGTGCTTTTGCATCTTGCTTCTCCCACATTGCTTTTCCAGCTGCATCTTCCGGTTTCACACGTGCTCCTTGAACTACATCCAGAAGTTCTTGACTTCTCAACAAAATTGTGGATTGGAATTTCCACACATTCCAATTAGACACTCCCTCTAGCTTGATGTGGGAACCAAGCGTTTTATTTTCTTCCATTTCGTTTCTTTTACTTTACTTTTTATTTTTTTCTTCCCGCCGAAACAACCGCAAACTCCACCTGCCGTGACGACGCGACGCCGACAACGTTTTCTTAACTTTCCTCGCAGAATTACTTTTACGAGTTATATATATGTTTTTACGATCTATCTTTTTACTTTATTTAAACTCAGGATTATGTGTCTGGGCCCATAACCTGAAGGAATAAATAAAAGAAACAGAACGAAATGCTTGAGAAAATATGGCGGTTTTATTAAGACTTGAAAAAAAAGAATGTTACCAACTTACAGAAAAAACTAATCTACTATAAAAAAATGTTGCCAATATAAAAAGGTATTACATTGATTTATACTAACACCCCCCTTCAAGGTAATACCTCTTCATAGATACCACACTTATTAACTAACTTACATAACATATTTTTATTTAGGGCTTTTGTAAACATATCAGCAATTTGATCTTCGGTTTTTATATATTTGAGAACTAGCTTACCCTTTTTAATTAACTCTTTTATATAATGAAATCTAATATCAATATGTTTTAATCTCTTGACACTATCTGTATTTGCAACCATTATGGCACCCTGATTATCGCTGAACATCACTACTTGACTTATCTTTTCAATATTAAAATCATTTATAAGATTAATAAGCCAGCAAGCATCAGACGCAGCCATACTGATAGCTACATATTCAGATTCTGTAGAGGATAGACTAACACTAGTTTGCTTCTTGGAACACCATGAAATTAAACAGTTTGCAAATGTGAAGCAATAACCCGTTGTGGATTTTCTATCTCTTAAATCTCCCCCCCAGTCAGCATCACAGTATCCCCTTAACATGTCATTATTACATTTATATATTAGACTGTAATCAATAGTATGTTTAATGTACCTTAATACCCTTTTTAAAGCTGTTAACAGGAAATGATTTGCTTTATTTTGATATCTACTTAATATGGACACCGCTACACATATGTCTGGCCTTGTTCCCAATGCTGCATAAGACAGACAGCCTATGATTTTTCTACATTTCTTTTCAACATTTTTATCAATCACAGAATTACACTTATCTTCTAATATTTTTACATTAAAATTAGGATCCATAGGGGTACTCATTCCCTTACAGTTTTGCATTTCAAACTTCTGTAAGATATTTTCAAGATACTCCTTTTGATTAAGCCTAGTGACTCCATTTTTCAAATCCTGTTTTATCCTTATGCCTAAAAAAATTGACACATTTCCTAAATCTTTCATCTTAAATTCTGTGTTCAACAATGCTTTAAGGTCACAAATTTCACTATTATTATCACCAAAAATTAACAAATCATCAACATATAATAGAACATATGTTTTGGCCTCACCAGTGTGTTTTGTATACAAACAAGTACATATCACTTTTGGATCTTACAAAACCTTTTGTCATTATAACAGAGTTAAACTTATCATTCCAATATTTTGGAGACTTTTTCAAACCATACAACGATTTTTTTAGTTTAACAATATTTTTATTTCCAGTATAGGCACCATCTGGTAACTCTAAGTAAACTGTTTCATTAATATTTCCATACAGAAAAGCCCCTGTAACATCCATCTGATATATATGTAAATTTAACTTGGTTGCAATTGACACAAATAACCTAAAAGTAGATAGTTTTGCCACTGGAGCATAAATTTCATACATGTCTAATTTATCACTTTGTTCAAAACCCCTAGCCACTAGTCTAGCTTTATATTGTACATTACCATTACAGGTTTTTATTTTGAACACCCACTTACTACTGACTGTCTTTACACTCACCGGTTTTTCACAGAAGTCCCAGGAATTATTTTCATTTAAAGTTTCCAGTTCTCTTTCTATAGCTTCTTGCCATTTACCAGCATCCTGCCTTTGCATAGCTTCACGATATGATTTAGGTTCATTTCCCTGAGTGGACACAAGATTACAGTTATAGAATGAAGTCTGTTTCCTAATACGCGTACTTCTCTGGCGTGGTGGCAAGGTAGCTTCTTCTTCATTACTGGAGTCCTCATCACTTGAACATGGCACATACATACTATTTTCATCCTCTGAGGATATTTCTAACATTTCATCAGATTGTCTGGATTGCTGTTTATCTTCAAGGCTTTCACTGACCTTCATGACTCCATGTGACTGTGTAACTTCTTCTTTATCCTTCTCTTTATTAGATATTTGATCTTGATCATCCCTTTCTAGTATATTTGTAGCATTTTCCAGCATGAGCAATTGTTCTGTATTCTCCTTGCCCACTTGTAGAAACACAACATCTCTTTTAATATCCACTCGGTTTTTGTTCGAGAAGAATATCCTGTAGCCCTTTACATCTTCTCCATAGCCTACCATGACTCCTTTCTCCCCTTTAGAGTCCCACTTTCGTCTCTTCTCCTTAGGGATGTGAACAAACACTGCGGTACCAAAGGTTCTCAGTTCATTAATATCAAAATGTTTGTTAGTCCATGTCTCAAACGGAGTCTTTCCTGGCTCGTTACTTTTGTTGGTTCTGTTTAATACATATGCTGCCGTTTGAACCGCTTCCGCCCATAACCTTTTTGGCAGCCCTTTCGCATACAACATTGTTCTTGCTGCTTCAACTAGAGTCCTGTTTTCTCGCTCCGCTTTGCCGTTTTGCTCTGGGGTATATGGCACTGTAGTTTGATGTGTAATACCCCGTCTATCAAACAGTTCACGCACTTCTTTGTTAGTAAACTCCAACCCATTGTCACTACGAAAATAGCGTATCTTATTGTTAGTGGTATTTTCAGCCTTATTTATAAAGTTTTCAATGCATCTTTTCACTTCATTTTTCCCTTTAACAAAGTACACTGACCTGAAGTTGGAGTAATCGTCCTTCAGTACAATGAAGTATTTAGAACCTCCTACAGACGGTACCTCCATAGGCCCACACATATCAGCATGTATGAGCTCGCACACCCTAGTTGTTTTGGATTCACTCGTGCTGAAAGGCAGACGATGTATTTTGCCTTGTAGACAACTTTCACACTCTAGTGTTGAATCATTTTCAAACAAAATGTTATTTTTTTTGAGCACAGTTTTTACGTGTAGTAAATTTTGATGGGCTAGTCTTTCATGCCACTCTTTCAGAGTTGGTTGTACTTGAGTCACATTTGCTTCTTTAGGTGAGTAACGAACATCCAAGAAGTACATATCTCCATTACGATTGGCCTCTGCACAGAGTTTATTTTGTTTGTATAATTTGCATTTGTTATCGTTTGTAATCATAATATAACCTCTATCTGTCACACAATTTACAGATAACAAATTTGTTTTAAGCTCCGGCACATATAGAACATTGTCTATAGTCGTGTCAATCCACTGTCGTCCGTCATAGACTTGCAGCGCCACCTTTCCGCAACCATGTGCTCTAATCGCACTGCCATTACCGATAACTACAAATTTGTTCGATAATGGCGTATACCTTGTAAACAAATGACGTTCACGACACATATGTTGGCTGGCACCACTGTCCACTAGCCACTGCGACTTTTGAAAGAGTTCACTTGAATTCACAATAACAAATGCATTACCCGGGTTACTGTCTTTTTCCTTGCCTTTTTTAAACCAACACTCTCTTTTTAGGTGTCCCAATTTTTTACAGTATAAGCACTTTTTAACCTGTTTATTATCATTGTTCGAACTGTTATTATTTCGATGATTATTATTATAACACTCGCTCTGAAAATGTCCCAGTTTATTGCACTTAAAACACTTAACTTTATTCTTTTCAATCTTCTTCGCAATAAAAGCCGCTGACTGCTGAGGTTCATCTTCTTTGTCTTGCAATCGCTCCTCTTCTATAAGTAATCTAGCAACGAGATTATCGTAAGTTTGTTTTTCATCCGGCGCAGATTCCCACGCGGAGACAAAATGTTTGTACTTAGCTGGAAGCGACATCAACACTTTAGTTATCACGAATTTTTCTGAGATGTTTTCTCCCATCTGCTTTAATTGATTCTTCAGCTCTTCGATTTTAGACAGAAATGTAGACATATCCGTTCCCTCTTCATATTTATACTGAAAAAATCGTTGTTGCACGATATGTATACTAGTTTCTGATGTTTGCTCGTAAACACTAGAAAGCTTCTTCCACATTTCCGCAGATGTCGAACATGTTAAAATGTGCATCATTGCATTTTCAGACATTCTTGTCACAAGCCATGTTTGTGCTTTTGCATCTTGCTTCTCCCACATTGCTTTTCCAGCTGCATCTTCCGGTTTCACACGTGCTCCTTGAACTACATCCAGAAGTTCTTGACTTCTCAACAAAATTGTGGATTGGAATTTCCACACATTCCAATTAGACACTCCCTCTAGCTTGATGTGGGAACCAAGCGTTTTATTTTCTTCCATTTCGTTTCTTTTACTTTACTTTTTATTTTTTTCTTCCCGCCGAAACAACCGCAAACTCCACCTGCCGTGACGACGCGACGCCGACAACGTTTTCTTAACTTTCCTCGCAGAATTACTTTTACGAGTTATATATATGTTTTTACGATCTATCTTTTTACTTTATTTAAACTCAGGATTATGTGTCTGGGCCCATAACCTGAAGGAATAAATAAAAGAAACAGAACGAAATGCTTGAGAAAATATGGCGGTTTTATTAAGACTTGAAAAAAAAAGAATGTTACCAACTTACAGAAAAAACTAATCTACTATAAAAAAATGTTGCCAATATAAAAAGGTATTACATTGATTTATACTAACAATCTTCGATATTATTTAGGATCACATTACATTGA
>NW_020800564.1:12500-38247 GCF_003590095.1 Trichoplusia ni | reverse complement strand
ACTAGCTAAGGTTGGAACATCTAAAATGATATCCTACTGTTTCTTAATTCGGGGGCAATTGATTTCAATTAAATCTAAATTAGCTTTATTTTATCTAGCTTACCAATAAAGGCATCTGCGGCGCGGCTATGGACCCGATCCTGCCTAAAGACGAGCACAGCGCGTGCATGGAGTTCCTCGTGTACGTGGGGAACAGCTCTGACGTGTACATGTACGTCATCATAAAGAACATGGACGCCATCAACTTGCCGATCATGAACATTGTTATTGATAACCATGCTAGATCTGGAAAAAAAATGATTTTTGAGAATAGGTCCTTAAACTGACACCTGATTGAGGTGACAACTGACACTGACAGCTGCTGCGAATCAGCCCCCTGATTCTGAGCTAAGTTTAATTCGTTCTATTACAACAATTTCGTTGACTTTGTAAAAGCATGACATGTCTACATGATGATGAGGCAAGACTTGCTTCAACAACTGCTAACCTAGCTTGTTCGAGAGGAGAATAAACTTAGAACTTCAAACTGATTTATAGATATTCGATATCACTGCCAGTGAAACTTTATTCTGTGAGATAGATATATAACTAAGAGATAGTTAAGATTACAAGAGAAAATACTTACGTAACGGCAAAAAAGGTTGTCCCACACAAAACACGCCACCAATCAAGAACGTTATTATCAACGGAATCTTTCTCCTGTAGTTCATCAGAATATACATCACCATGAAGTATCCAGGAAGGTCTACCACGGATACTATAGCAAAATTCAAATATCTGTTCCCTTGAAGAGTTACCGATGCTATCGTCAAGCCGTAGTTGACGAAGGTTGAAGTTATCCACCAAATAACACATACTATGAATCTTCTGAACAGAGTTATTGATGTAAAGGTACTCTTTAATACGCTTTTGAAGCCTAAGTCGTTGTCTCCATCTGTATCACGAACCAAACCATCAAGCGTCTTCTCGTCAACTTTAATCTTGTTTGTCTTCGCCATCTTTCTAATGATAGCCGCTGCTTCATTCTTCCTGCCCTTCGTTAGCAGCCACCTGGGGCTTTCATCTAAAAGGTACAAGTAGAGGAAGAAAAGTAGAGCTGGTGCATATAGCACTCTTAGGAAGTTCCTCCAGTCCTGAACCTGCCAGGCTATCAAAGCTTGTATAACGCCTCCTATAGCATATCCTATACCACAGATCACGTAAAACGGTACGCGTTTCTTTGTTGTTACAATTTCGACATCTGAAACAGAAGGACTTTTGAATTTGCTTTTCTCAAAGGTGGTAAAAAATGTTTGTGCTTAATAAATTGTTATTATGCCATTGACATCACACTGTAAACGAGTCACTCTAGGAAGGTTGATTGAGTTTCTCAAATGTATGGAATGGACATTCTTTTTTGACGAATAACGGGTCTTGGTCATGTCATTTCGATACATTTTTACATTTAGTCACCCAATTTAGAACTCACTTAATATATAGACTGGTGAACAAGAATCTCCGAAGGCAGACTCCAGGAACTCCAATACCATGTACCATGCGTAGTTAGGCGCGAAACTCTTGGCAATGCCAAGTACACCTCCAGTCATGCCTGTTAGTACTATAGCCTTTTTTCTGCCTATCCTGTGGATGATAAGAACTTATAAGCCTCAGCCCTTAAAAAGTTTAAGATATAATTTTGTAGTTAGATGTAGATAAACTTCCTTCTAGCGCTAGTGCTGAGCTATTTGAAGTTTCCAATCAGTGACTAGACCAATGCGATATGACATTGTCTAGAATATCGTCTCATGGTTTTATCACTTATTTTTTTTATTTCGGTTACAATGAATGGTAGCATTGTCACATAGCGACAAACAATTACAAGATACCAAACATGTTCACATGTAATGATAAGACTGCCAAAGTCACGGACGTGTAGCGTATAGAAAGAAGTTGTTTACAATGTCTCAGACATTATTTGTAATTTAAACAATGGTGTCTTTGATATAGTTTAGTAAGTATACAAGTATTGTTGTATTTTGTGAGTACCTATCACATTGGAATTTTCCACAAGTTTCACACAACTCCATCTAGTCACACCAGGGTTGTATTGTGAGTGCATGTTCCAATTACACCTAAACACAGAGGAAACTATTGTACTTATCCCACAAACATTAGCCGCGAGCGGGAATGGAACGCATGAACTTCAGTATAGAAATTATGATACTAGCCACTAGACCACTAGAGGTAATAATGTCAAGTGTGAAATGTAAAGGTACCTGTCAGATAGAGGACCCACAAAAAGTAGGCCAAACATGTAAGCAACGCTGCGAATGGTCCCCACTAGAGTCCTCTTCCAGTCTTGACACGCTAAATCAAACTGAACACAATAGACAATTAATTTCTTGGCTTAGGTCATAAAGATGGTAATGAATACTTTAATTGGACATGAATGAAAATGTTATGAATTAATTAGTGTTTATCTTGATGTATTTGTGTTATTTAATATTAGTGAACTCAAAGTTAAGACGTGACTGCATGAAATGATCCTCTGTGTGTTGTCTGAACAGTTTTCTTTCTTAGAAGTCCTAGTACTGACGGGAGAGACACCGCTATCATAGTGTAGTGCGTGGTTAAAGCTAAAGTTGTGTGCTGTGCTGCGGTTGTGGCGATAGTGAGACGGAGAGGCCGACGCACTTTACACGTCAGCTTCCGAAAAGCGAAAGGAATAAGTCAGCCATTTCTCTCCGAGGATGCCCCGCCGCCGCGCCGTCGGTATGATGAATCATTATAGTAGTCAGTAAGAGTCTGACACTACCCCCTTTCTCCTCCGAGGAGTCCATGAGGATTTACCGGCCAAAGCAATAATAACAGGTGACATCTACCAGGTCCGATATAAGAATATCTTTAAGAAAAAATACTACCTGTCATAAACGAGACAGGTAGTTGACCTCAAGATAACTGCATACTTAAAAGCAACACAAAAGTATTACCACATCATACCAGGCACTAGACAGTAGTGGCAGTGACAGTAGAATGTCATGGCCTCGTCAATGACCTTCGCAAGCGTTTTAACTTAAAATTGTATTTTTATTTGCCGATGAATGCTTTAAGATACATATAAAAGGTTTTCCGCCAGGTAAAATTAATGCAGATGTGGAAGAAAGTGACCCACCGACCCACACTACTGGCGGGTGGAAGCCCGCGGTCGGTGTATGAAGAGTTGCAACGCATTTCAGTACACCGGCACAAACACGCGGATGACGTAGCACGGCGGTTCAGGTTTAGTCAGTAGAAGACAAGACACTACCCATTTCGTCCCCCGAGGGAGGGGATGTCCATAAAGATTTCAAGTCGACTTCCACCTTACAAAGTTGTGGAAGAGAGATGCCGCTCTACGCCATGTATTGTGCTGTCACGCTTTCACAACCACAAGAACATTACTTTAAGACGTGATGGTAAACTCTCTGGTCCATCGCTTCCGTGGTATATTTATTAATTTACTTTTGTTTTAGTGACGTCTTATTTTAAAACTGAGTTTTGAGGATTGTATGATTGTCTACTTTTAAAATTACGATAACAAAGGAGTATGATATTGTAGGAGTACAAGTAAATTATATACTAACTTCTGCATAAAACTGTCTTCTTTCTCATACACCCACTCAGTGCACCTCGTACCGTTGATAGACCCGCACTTGTTGATAGCAAACGTTTCATCTTTACACCTGAAATGACAAAATGTACGAAACTATGTCACACTAATTACTAAATATATTACATGATAACTGAAAAATTATGACAGAAAATAAAAAAAGTAAGCAAAGGTTATTTCTTAGGGATCTTCTTTTTCATTTTCTATAGACTATTTGTTGGGAACCCTCACCTGCTAGTCCGACCCCCCCACTTGAACCAGTTTAATAAAATATGGCCGGAACAACGTAATTGTAATAAATATATAATTTATTGCTATTTGAAAAAAACGTTTATGTATATGATTTAAATAGTAATTCGGTTGGTACGGAAGTAACAACTACATTATAGATAATACATAAATAATAATTTTAGTGAATACACGTGAAAATAGTAACTTGTTCTAAAGATAACAACTACGTTATTATAGAAAATAGTTAGTGCTAACCACATAATGCATTAATTTGCTTGATTGCGTTAACAGTAATTAACATTTAATTAACAATTCCATTGATGACTATAGCACGCGGTGAAAACAAAAGAAAATCCAAATTATGTAACTAATTGAGATTGGCTAATGTTAATTTATAAAAATACCTATTCACTTTTAAATTGAAACTATTACATTTTATAGTTAAAAACCAGCACTATTATTGTTATTAAATTCCGATAATACGATAATTGGGTCACCCAATATTACAATCGGTACATACATAAATAAACAAAGAAAAGAGCCATCACAATAGCTAATATAAATATATGATAAAGTTCAGTACTTACCTATATTCAACATGTTCGGCCGCAAAAATGTAATTAGCGCAAAAGGCAGCATTCGATGCATAGGCCAAGCCGATGAGCAATATTAGTTTAGAATGGTACCGCCCAAACATACCAAACTGTTTCAACACATCGTCCAAATGAGTCCTCGCCACTTTTTCCTCTGACGTCATGATGATCTTTTATTTAACAAATTTAATTATAAAAATAAAAAATAATTTTCTTATTAAATCTTTGTTTTGAAAAGTTATTATTATTTTTTCAATTTCATAATGGCTTTCTATTATTAACTGATACACGACACTATTTTATTTCGATTTCAATTTAAATGAACATTTTATTCAACACAAAAACACTTCAAAACGTAAAATACACAAATAAGGCGTCCTTTTCACAGCGACGCGACGCGACTAAGTCTCATAATGAATGTAAATCTCAATTTGTAGGGCAAGGTACGGATCGGAGAACGAACAAACGCATTGTTACACGATTGTCAATAACGACTACCATTCACAGCCCGACTGTAATCGCACATCCGCCTCATACGGGAGCGGAGGCGACAAAATTGTCGTGATATTTTTGCGACGGCTGTAAGACAATTGCACTACTATTTTTAGACGAGGATAGAGGTGACTTGCTTTTACGATTATTTTATCGCCTTGTCGTGGACCGTTTTATTTTAAACTTGAATGAACGTGACTTTTTCAATGTTGATTAAAAACTATTACTATTATTGTGTGGTTAAACTGTTGATACTTAAATAGAAGCAACTTTGCTTTTTACAAAAAAATGATAAGGATTGATTAGAGACTTTATCGGTTTGTCACTACAGGTGCTACGTGCATTCAAATCTTATAACTCCATGTCATAAACTTTATATTGCTCTGCACATAGCACATATAAACTAAATTAGGCTATTACATTTTAAATTATCTACAAACAGCTCTATCTGAGTGTAAATGAGTTTTTTTTCGAATTTTGAAAACGGGTCCGAATAAGCTATTTTTTTTAATATCTTATCATCAGAAATGAATGCTCATAATATTGTATTCAAATGTGTTTTAAAGAGTTTCCTAACCAAAGTGTAACAACGGAACCCAATTATTGAGTCAACGCTTTCTGTCTGACCGTCTGCCACCAGGTTGTATCTTAAGAATCGTGAGAGGTAGACAGTTTAAATTATCATAGATTATGTATTTTTGTTTATCATTACTAACAATAGTAAATATCTTACTATTCTTCATAAAAACCTTCGTTCGCTCGACTCACTTTTTTTTGTAAGAGCGTATTACAAAAATAACGAATTTGTTTTCCTAAAAAAGCACTTTAAACAAGTTATTTTTTCATTTAAATACAAACAAAAGATAATATGAACAATAAACCTCAGTAATAAATGATAATGGAAAGACTTAAAGAACTTTATTCCTTACTACTACTGCATTAAATTACCCGGTTGTAAAATGAAAACAAAGCGACTGAAATTATATAAAGAAAAATATTTTTGATTGTTTGTAGTACCATCACCTCTTAAAGTAATAAGGCTTTTTATACGTACTGTATATTACATACAGTATATATTAAAAAAAAAATACAAATAAAATACTGTCTGGTAAATTGAGGCGTAATGAAACCTTGCAATTATAAATGCGGACAACATCACATACATTGTTCTGAACCCAAAGTAAGTTGCTAAAGCACTTGTGTTATGGAATTCAGATACAACAAAGGTACCACATACACCCAGACCCGAGACAATGTAGAAATGTGAATTTTTACATTGACCCGACCGGGGATCGAACCCGGGACCTCAGAGCTAGCGACACCTTGAAACCGGTGCGTACGCCACTCGACCACGGAGGTCGTCTCTGTCGTAAAATGGTAGATACACATTAACTAGGTATATCGACACAGGAAACTAATAAATTATAACAATAAATAGGTAACTACCTTAAATAAAGTTTTTTTCATTTACTTAATGGTTTCACCTAAAATTTCGTTTTGTCAGTTTGGGGAAATTCTCAAATTCAGGGTGTTTACATAATTGCTATACCAAAGAAATATATTCTGATGATATAACATCAGAAGACCTCCATTTTCTTCAATAAACATTACATTTATTTCTTTTTTGAGCTCGTGGCTAAGCTACAACTGCACAGTTATAGATCCCGGAGGTCAGATAGGCAGTCGCTCCTTGTAAAACACTTACTTAGCTGCATCTTGTTAGACTGGTGACTGACGCCAACGGAGTTGGGGAAAGGCTAGGTTTTTCTTAAATGGCTCCCGCAGTAAGGAATTTAATCCTTGTGTCTCGGGGGGGTTTTACAAACAAACAAATCACTTACCTACACGAAGACACCAGGACTCAGAACAAGCAAATTTGGATCATACAAATGCTTGTCCTACGCGGGGATCGAACCCGCGACACGTCGCACACAATGGGTTTGTAGTGGTGACCTCAACCACTCTTCTATCCGTGCAGTCGTTGATAATCAAGTAGGGATTATTCAGGCTCTTTCGAAACGTTAATATAGCTAGTTTCGTGATACTAAAATGTTATTGTTGTGGGGAAGAAGACAAAATCCATAAGTTACTCTTAAAACAATCGTGTACATGATTATAGTACGAATGGAATAACAGAAAAGGCCAAACAGGAGACAGGAACAGAAAATGCAATCATTGACTGAAGAAAAAACAAAATGTAAATAAGGATATCCGTACATTTTATTGACATAAACGCTGTCGAAAAATGCGCAAAAAATATATAACAAAGAAAATGAAGATTTTCTGAAAATACAAAAAACGTTTTACATACTGGCAATATGTTATCCGGAACAAATATTTTGTTTAAACATTGTTTGAAATCTACTGTACAATTGTTATTGTATGTGTTTTGCCAAAGATATCTCGAAAACGCCATGAATTGTACATTTATCTATGCTTTATACCATCTCGATGTATAATACAATTGTTTGTTTTCCAAAATAAAATAAAAATGATATTCAAATTAGGTATGATTAATATGCAAGTAGTAAAGAAGTTATAAAATAAAATTTATTATTTTTATTACGATATTTTCACGTGTTTTCAATAAAATAACGTACTCGTATCACATGTCTGTTTAAGTACAACACTATCTAAATGTCTTAAGTTGTGTATTGAAGGATTTGAAAATCGAACGATCATTTTATTTCTTTTTTATTACCTAATTGCCTTTACAAATTGCATAGCGACAAACATGGCCAGTACATTGCTGCACTCGATAATGATACAGCTAATCGCAATTAAAACGTATAATAAATGAAGATTTCTAAAGGAAGTTCAAAAAATTAATATTATATAATTGAATTGAGTTAAAAATAATCTTACTCTTTTTCTTTCGAAGTAAATTTGTTGAGGTTGTGTTGCTTTGCTGAGGACCTCCTATGGCCACCTTCCAGTATCAGATCAGCCCCATGTCATTATAGTTTTGCATTTTTGCACAAACCAGAAAAAAGTTGTAAAGCAAATTGGTCACCTATCAAACTTACTAAAAACTTTGCCTAAAATTTTGATCTATTTGCTTAAAAACTCGAGTTAAACCACGGATGGTATTCCCATACCCTGAATGGTATAAGAATACCATCACATTTTTTTGTTATAGCGGAAATACGAGCTTTTTATGTATTTTACTTCGAGCTATCAAGGTTCTTGAAATACTTGGTGATAGACGAACAGACTGCGTTGCGTTAGTACCTAATAGTGTACTATTCACCCTTGAGCTACGGAACTATAAAAAAGGTTATTATAGAAAACAAAGTATATTAGTATACTCTTCCCAAGACGTAGCCAAGTAGTAGTTAAGATACTCTTCTCCGAGATTATTAAAATCCAGGGCTTATAGAAATTATATCAGAATTCAGTACACGAACGAACATCAACAGAATTAAAAGTAATACATTATTTTTCTCATATTCTTGATATCTCTCTGAACCTAATAAACTTAATTGACAAGAAGTAAACATATTGGGCTATCAGTCATACAAATAGTAATTCAATTAGGAAAGTACTTCTATACAATATTATTAGGCTTCAGACAGACAAAACGAATTATTATTAATTGTAATCTAACAGAATATCAACACTCGTATTAAACGGTTATGTGAAAGTAAGTTGTGAAACCACGAAAGTCAGTGCACTAGGCTGTATCTTATGAACCATGAGAGACAATTGAAATTTTCAGTAATGTGCTGTAGTCGTTATAACTATTTCTTTTAGGACAATTATTTTTCTACGGCCTAATTGTACGGAACTAAACAATATAGCCTGTTGACTCACAGACGGACAGACAGCGGAGTCCTAGGAATAGGGTTCCCTTTTTATGGGTATGAAACGACAAAAAACAACCACCAGTTGAGTGATTGTTTTAATCTGTTCTCTTAATCAAAATGCTTTTTACAGAAGATTCTTAACGCCACAAAAGCACAAAAACCTTCAAGACTGAATCATTGAGACAGAAAAAAACATGATTGCTTTCATAAAATTGTTAGGAAACTTGCCTTATTCGTACCCCCTAAGAGAATATGCTACTTATTTGGAAATATAAATAAGAAATGAACATTCAATTGGTGTTTCAAGAATCTTTATTTATTAAGTAATCAACAAAAATAACAAATGGAACTCAAACTTAGATAACTTCTTAGAAAAAATTAAATAAAAAAAAAGTGGAAAAGGTACGATTTAGGCTTAAATCTTCCTAAAACGTACTTGTATATTCCTTAATCGTACCCGTATATCTCTATAACAAACTTAAGATCCTATGATTAATATCAGTCTCATAATCACAGTAATTGACATACATAAGTAATAGTAACTATATTGCTTAACTAATCTGATTAGTTTGTCGAGATCTGTGGTATAATTTCTAATATAAATTTAACATTTTAAGTATGCATAGCATATCTTATTGTTGTTTCTAATTCTTTGCAATCATCACAAATAAAATTACGTGCATTTTTGTCAACTCCGGCACAAAGTTCGTGAATCCAGGTTTCACACTCTGTGCACTGTATCATGTCTTCTTTTTTATTCTCTTTACAGAAGAAACAATACCAGCTTTGTTCTTCGTTCTCCTTTTCTTTTTTTGCTTTCTTCGTAACCTTTCTTTCTTCGGATTTCTTCCTCTTGACGACTTCTTGTCCTCTTAAATTTTTACATACAGCCTTCTTTTTTGACTCGTTAGGTTTTTTATTTTTTGAATCTATTAACTTATTTTCTAATTCTTTTTTATAAGGACTTTCTGTAAGTACTTGAGATGTTGTTTTATTTTTTACTACCCTTTTTGGCTTATGTAGACTAATCAATGGAGAAAGGCTTTGTATGGTTGCTCGAATTGCGTTTGATTTCGGACTCTCGCTGTTGTTGGGTTGCATGTCTACGATAATATTTTCTTCAAGTTCGTGATTTTGCAGAGTATTAGTTAAACTTCTAATAGATGACGCTGACGGAGAACCTAACTTTGAAATCTCCTCTCTATCTGAGGTAAATGCTGCAGGGGTCTTCGTTGGTGTAATATCAGATGGCAATGCCGCTGGCTGATTCTGTACTTCAATTACAGATTCCGCTGCCACAGTCGAATGGGAGCTAACTGATGGCCCTACATCTAGTAGCTCTTCATAATTATCTTCCAGTATAACATATTCGTCATCTCTGATCTTCAATCGATTGCAAGGCCATAACCCACAAGATTCAAATCCGTGTATGGCTGTCTCCATACAGACAGCTCGAGGATAAGAAATCCCTAAATTTTTTAAAATGTTTGCCTGCTTAATTACGGAGTCTGGGTGATTTCTCATCCATGATGAACAAGCAGCATTGAAATTTTGCTTCAGTGGCTTAAAAAATGACCGGTCTAATGGTTGAAGTTTATGTGTGGTGTGCGGTGGCAAGGACAGCATTACAATACCATAGTCTCGTGCAAGGTTAATGGCATCCAAGTTTTTAGTATGCGTGGAATGCCCATCTAAAATGAGAAGAACCTGTTTTTCTTTGGATATCTGCAGCTTTACAGACTTTATGAAATGCTTTAACCAATCGACGAATAACTCAGAAGTTATCCAGCCACTCTCAGAACAAGTGTATACTGTATTTGGTGGTCCTCCTCTTTTAAGATCGTCCGTCATTCTTTTACGTTTGAATATTAGCATAGGTGGAATGAATTCTCCGGCAGCGTTCATACAGCAGATACATGTTGTGTTCAAGCCCCGATCACCACTAGTAACGGCACCAACTTGATGTTTACCCTTAAGAGCTAGAACTTTTTGAGGCTTATGCACTGTACTCAAGCCAGTCTCGTCCACGTTGTAAATTTGCTGGGCCGTAAATTTTCCTTCATCAAGAAGAGCTTCGTATTTATCAAAAAACTCCATAACGGTTTTTTTGTTAAAGCCTTTGCAGCGAGCCATGCATGTCGGTTCTGGAGTCCTTAAAGATATTTGAGGATGGGTTTTTAAAAATTTATAGTACCATTTCCTCCCAGCTAGTTTAGTTTCCGGATTAAATTTGTGAGGCAAACCATATTTTTCCGCTAATTGGTATGCTAAGTGGCGTAAATCACGTATGGTAACGCCAAAAAATCTGGATTCTAATTCCAATATATGGTTAACTAGTTCGTCTTCCATTGCTTTTGTTAAATATTTCGGACGTCCAATTCCTTCGTGCATATTCAATCCTTTTAAATGACGCCGAAATGTCGGTTTTGGAATATTAAATACACGACAAGTTTCATTAAATTTTAAACTTCCATCTTTATAAGCACTGAGGGCTTTTTCCATATCGTCACTTGACCAAGTTTTGTATCGTCGCTTAGCCATGTCGATCTTAAACAAAAAAAAGAAACAATTATTCCTAATTTGTACCGGTACGAAATAGAACAAAGTGATGAGTACGAATTAGGCACAAGTTAACTAAGGATTTCAAATTTGGCGCGTAACAAAATGGCTGTCAGGCTTAAACATAAATGTACAGTAATTTAAAACGCAATTATGTATAGAATCAAAAAAGATGCTTCGAAGTTACATAACCCAGCGTGAAGAAAATTGAAAACCTTATGAATGAACCAAAAATATTACTTGAAAACAGCAGAATTACTTACTTTTTGAATAATTTTAAAAGGAGCGGCAGCATGGAGTCGTTGCTCGGATCACGGAACAATGCCAACTAGTAGTTTCATTTTCTAGCACTTGCGTCGCCACTGCAGTTTCACGAAACGAGAACTCGATGGGGTACGTTTTAGGAAAAAGTACGATTTAGGAAAGTTTACCCTATTAACCCTGGACATTGTATGTCCAGGTATACAATGTCCTTGTATTGTACAATGTCATTGTACGCCCTACGGGAGTTCAAATACATCAAAACTGAAAATAATCGTTATCTCAAAATGTGTGACGAAACCCTTACGTCTGTTAAATGATACATGTTCCGTATGTTTATTATTTCAGCAGACGCCTAAAGGCATTCCCCAAGCATGACAAATTTGTATCGTGTCGAATTCCATCAACAAAACTGTGAAAATAAATTGTTTATGTTTATATTCAATTGTTTTTGGTAGTACTTATTCCATTAGGGTTGATAGTTGCGAAGAAAATCAAGAAATGTGGTACAATCAGTTACGAAAGTTGTATAACGCAAACAATAATAATGACTTACAAAGTGCAAGTGAATTCATGTTAGTACACCGGGTTACTTTTGAACTACCAGCCATTTTTTTTTCAAATTATTCTAATCGATAATTAGGTCGATCTACGCGAAAAAAACTGCTGTCACCTGTTTCGACTGTTTTTTTAGTTTATCCTAAATTAAAATACCAAACGCACATGTGTAGTGTTTTAAAATCTAATCTTTGTGGCTTCTCTATATTCTGAGGTAGTATGTTACTCAGTAAACAAGGTGCCTACTAAATTTAAATCCGTGAAGGTGAAAAATTATCCATACTCTTTTAAATGGTATTCAAAGCCAAGACAAACCAATGCCTTGAACAAATCAGACATTCATATTTATACAGCATACTCCATTTTTCTCAACAACGAGACGTTTAGTTAAGTAATTAATCATAAATAGTCAAAGAGTTCATTTTTCAGTTGTGGTTTAACGGCGCCTCTCTTCCATAACAGAAATAAAATTAATTTAAAACATGTCAGTTTACCCTTAAATAATCAACACCAAGAACAAATACAGCACCTTATTTAACCCTATCTACCATTCAGCTGAAGTATTTACAGAAATTCTCTCAGATTGGTTCTAGAATTCGGTGCGAAACGGGAACGTCTGTAGGCATTCTTAATAATGCAAACGGTAGCGTAGTCGCAAACAATCTCGCTCGCTTAAAGCAAAGCATTGAAATTTCTTATCCCTTTTAAGTGCGCCTTCTCCGGTACCGAGAGAAGCGACAGGCGACACAAGTGATATTTTTACCAACGTAATTTAGGAATTTGGGAACTGGATGGGAATAAAAAAGGTTAGATGCAAGGTGTAATTTTTCTTCAGCCTCTTTGCACGGAACCCTCAAGGTCGCGAGTCAAAACCTTGAGGAAAAATCAATAAGCAATACAAAAATTGGTCATTGATCACTCCAAGTCCGCAGCAAATTTTGACCAGACAGATTTTACGGTTCCTGAGATACAGCGTTGTCAAGGACGAACGGACAGAAAGTGTAACCTTAGTAAAAGTTTTCCACTTAACCCTTTTGGATACACAACCCTAAAAAGTCACGTGTGTTCGATTAGATAAGGTATACGACACAGTGTGAACGACTACTGACGCAAAACAAAGAGACCTCATTAAAATAATAATAAAATCAGGCGATAAGTTACCGATTGTTAGGCAAAGGCAGCTTCCTATACAGAGACGGATTGAATATTAACAACCAGAAATCTTCTCTCGGTGTTATTTATTCTACCTGATACTTGACTTAGCAATTAATTGGGAATTATTGTAAATATAGATTACAAAATACGGGTAACCAATTGGACCTACAATCCTACGCACTTCAAAAATACTTTCACACACAATACAGCACTCAGTCAAAAATAAAGCACTGAGATCCAACCCACTCATAAAAACACATGAATACAAAACCGCGAACGTCCCACAAAAATGACTCCCAAAGCGTATTTTTAAACGAAATATATCTTTGATTGTGATAAAAGTAGAGATAAAATCCAGTATTCAAATCCTAAGCGTATCATGAAAGGCTTTCATGTCGAGAGCATAAACAAAGGTGATTCAAAGGGTTTTGCAGGATCAAGTAACGAGAGATTCCGGGAAAGGGTAGGAATGCTATTGGATTCTTCGAAATTATTTCTTTATGAAACGTTTCATAAAGTACTCCTGTAGCTTGGTGGATAGCGAAAATAAAGAAACTGATTTCATTCTCTTTGATGAATAGTTTTTATGTCGTGGTGTATGTGACTGAAAATTTAGTATTTTCAGTTCGTAGGGAAATCAATAATTATATGCTGTAGAAATAAAACACCTGCAATACTTAAATTTTAAATAACCAATTGGTCTGTGATGCGTATCATTGCTACCTGATATAGATACAATTGAACGAAATTGTCTCGTTGTGGAAGCAGGACGGTTATGTGTCGTCTTACTTACACAACGTTGTTGGATATGCTATAAAACTTTTTGGTAAAAGGGCTGAAACATTAGTAAAACCATATTAAATTAAAAATGATCTACCCTATAATATTAATAATTGAAATTACTTAGTATGATATACAAGTCATAGGGACATAGGGACATAGTATATAAAATACCTGAAACAGAAGACACAAATACAAATCATGAACAATTATATATTATGCTATGTATATAGGATAGTAATAATACCTCAATTCAAGTAAATGTCACAAAATCTGTTAGTGCATTCAGCAAAAACGGTTCAAAATGTAACCTACCCTAAACATTACACTCCTTTTTGTCCAGTAGTCAGATATAGCCAGTTTCCTTACACCCCGCTCTCCTCCTATCACACGCACGGCTCGCGACATAAGTGCGTAGTAATGGAACTTTGTTTGTCTGTCAACGACATTCGCCAAGTCTCGCGCACAACCATTTTGTTATAAACGGGTATAGGATGACGATTTATTTAATAGCCCGTCATAGTGTACTTGACGTTTTCTTGTTACAACATACGAACAAAAAATAGGTCGGTGGATCAGTAAGGAGTCCATTTGGAACTCGTGGTTCAGTGAAATTTCTACAAGTTTTTTTTATGACTCCCGTACTATGGAATTTAATCCTCGTGTTACGGGTGTTTCACAAACATCCAAGTCACATGCACAAAGACAAAAAATGCTTGTTGTAAGCGGGGATCAAACCCACGACACGTGGTGATCAGTGAGTTTGGCGTAGTTACCTTGATTAGTCGGCTATCAGTGCAGTGTATTTGTGGTTTTTTACCTACGGCTGGTAGTGAAGGTCAAAACACAGTCACTGTGTATTTAAATTGTTCATCAACCATTAAACCATATGAACAAACTCATATTATTCCAAACTCAACATTCCATTTCCACAGTTTTTCTTAGAATCAAAAGGAAACAGAGAACTTGTTTTATAAACTTAAAACATCTATACATATAATAAAATTGTAGAAAAGTGAAAACTGTACATTGAATATTTAAAAAAAATAATAATTGCAGGGTGGTCTACGAACGATTCTGATGCCGAAAATATGATTATTAGAATTTTTGTCTGTTTGTCTGTTTGTCTGTTTGTCTGTATGTATGTCCGGAAAGATCTCGGAAAGTACTGGATAGATTTGATTCATATTTTCAGAGAATATCAACAAGAGGTCCGGTCAACATACTTTTTACTTATTATCTCGCTTTTCGTTACAGGGGGTGAGCAGGTGCCTTTTATATCTATACACAAATATCAAATTATCTCATAAACTACTGAATATATTTCGTTCAAATTTTGCATGAACCTTATCGTACACATGATACAACAAATATACAAAAACCATAACGCTACTATGCAGGGGGCATGAGCAGTAAAGTTTTAAATTTTTGGACTCACCCGTAACATCGTGTAATACAATTATGAGGTGTATTTTCACCCCATTGAGTAGTAGGCAGCACGGTCATTAATTTACACAAAAAATATCACGCTATTTATCTTAAGACTTTTGGCAGAGCAATAATAGGATTTTTCGAAAGTAAATCATTTTCCACAAAATTAGTCATTTTATTCTCTTTCAAGTCTGATATAGGCCTACCGCGACTATTTCGCAAGTAAAATAAAAGAAACATAAACTAATACGTTTTTTTTATGCAATTGTTACCGTAATCAGTACATTCTTGAAAGAAAGGAACTTAAATTCTTTTTATTTTTATTGATGTACTAAAATTACTCAAGTTCAAATGTGGAATGCCGTAATATGAACATTCGTAGTGACACTCAACCCAAAGTTGCATGTAGTTCACATTGATCTCATCTATAATTATGCATAACAAAAAAATACTGAACGACACAGTTAATTATTTATTACCTTGGCTCATCTGCAACAACTAGCAACAATTTTTTTTTCTTAAGTTTGCAACATTACATAGGCCAAAAGTATTTCGGATAAAAAAGCCCAGAAAACTTGCATAAAAACTGCATAATAGGTATGCAATGTGAAAGATCTATAAGACCAAAGCTATCAATGAATAGACATTATGTATCTATTGATAGAATAATGTCTACTGATACCTGGGATTTTTCAATATTTTAACGATTTGATCGGTCTACATCCGCCATTATAGAGACCGCACACGTGGTCCTTCCAAAATTCCTTTAACAATTTATTGTATTCTCTACATATTTAAAATTTTCTTCTTTCGTAGCCTGGTAAAAACAGGGGAAGGAACGAGACTGAATAAGTCTCTGAGATCCCTAAGCCGACGAGGATTAGGAACATATTTTTGGAAATTTCCCCAATAAGGCTGATAATAGCGTGTAGCTATCAGCACTTACATCCGTCATACAATGTCTTCAAAATTCATTTTGGCTGTCGGTATCGACAGCGTAACCTCATAACAACCTCATGTAGTCTTATTTAAGTTCCATTTATGCAGTAGGGATGACGATAGGTATTTTACTTCAATGATCGTCAGGTATGTTAACGAATAAAATACGTAATTTTTCTTTGTAAATTGGTACAGTAAATAGAACTCATGCACATGAAGTCACTTTTATGTTCATATTTTGCTTTGTTGTAACATCACAAATTACACATATCCTATACTTTAGATTTTTGTCATTGTCAATTTAAAAAAAAGGGGTGTCTGATAGTTTTTTTTTATTATCACGCTATTTATTTATCAGCAATTTAAAGGCAAATCATGATCAAAACACCAAAGGGCCAAGATACGTTTACCAACTTTTTTATTTTGGAAATATTCCAAATGTTTGTGAGGAGGATCAGTTTTAATATTAAGAGGACAATCAAACATAACGTGTTTCAGGAAACCGTTTATCTGGGTGCAATTTTGCCAAATCTTATATCTTATGACACTATGTAAAATCTACAGTTACCGAGCCCGACTCTCACTTCACCAGCTCCGTCCACAAAAATAATTTGACATCTTCTTTATATCGTCAAAAAACACCGTGTGTGAAAATAACAACTGTCTGGCTATCACTGTTCCTGAGAAACAGCCAGGTGACAGACAGACAAACGGACACCGGGGCCTCAGTAATATGGTTCTGGTTACCTCTTTGGTTACAGTACGATGATAGTATTATGATACCTCATAATCACTGTCATAATCCGTCTAGCAATTTCAGGTGTAGGCCGGCCCAAGGACAGACGTGCTCGAAAATCATAACCCACCCAATTAGTAAATGGAAAATTTCGAAAGTAAAACATTTTTAGCAGAAGTGCTAAGACTGAGTTATACCTTCTGTTATTTTTCCTACTTGCACTCCCCCCCTCCCATTTTTAAACGGCTCGATTTGTCAAAGGGGTGAATTTCCCGGACCCAAAAAATTGCGTGGCATCGATGAAATCGGTACTAAAAAGCATTGTTATAATGTTCTAACATTTTTTTTTAGGTAGATGACATAAAAATCTATCTGTAGCACTAAATATTTTATTAATATAATTAATAGGTTTTCCAAAAAAAAAAGTTAAACCACATAATCTTTCATCGCCGTGTTTGTCCACGACTCCACCTTGATGTATTAAAGTCATCATTGATCAAAAATGTATCGTTATTTATATTAAAACTTAGTTCTATTTGGTTCGTGAATAGTTAGAGTATTGACTCGGAATACATTTATTCAAATATTTACACAATACAACGTATGGTTAATAAAAAACCATTTGTCCCAGAACTACCTTTCATCGCCATGTCCTAAACATATTTGAGAATATTGCATATTCTAACGTTTTGCGTCGCTCCCGTTTTGCGTTAAACGTTGCATATAAGTAACGTCGAAAGGCTAGACAAGGAACGACGTGTGTACGTGCCTGCGTTTTCGAGCTATAATTAAAAGTATTCAATTTTTTTGGTACTGGACATTTTTTCTTTCATCGCCGTGGATAGGTCTAACTTCTATTTCAATAAGTTTTTAATCTCGATTGAGCATTCAATACAATGCCATTTATATTTAGCTTATTTGTAAAGTGTTCATTACTGTGAATTATTACCAGTTTTTTAGTAAATTGAATTATACCTCTTGATTTTCATCGCCGTGCTCTCATTTCCGTGGTTTCCGTGGACAAAATTTGCTATGGCAATGAAAAAAATACACGGGAATGAAAAAAATATCATCGCCGTGCCTTGTAAAACAGTTTCCTTTCATTGCCGTGGCCACGTGTTTCATTTCCGTGACTTATGTTTGTTTCGCCACTAGACAGGAATGTATCTATTTATAGTTATATTATTAAAATAATATCATGTGTGACTGGATTTTTACACATTATATTCTATTATTATTGCGTATAAATTAATAGTATTTATTTTTGTTTCAATGATTAACTTTATCATTTAAATATTCTTGTACACTATAATAACATTTCATTGCCATGGACGCCTGTTTCATTGCCGTGCATGCATGTTTCATCGCCGTGGCACGGAATTTTCAATCTTGTATATCTCGTTAGTTTTTTAAGCTATCTGCTAGATATTAAGCAAAACTGCATATCTGATTGAAAACTTGAGAAAACACTATTTTTTATTGTTCTAAAGTTGAAGAATAAAAAATCCACGGAAATGAAGATTTTTTTGGACCTGTTGAAATTCACCCAAAGATGTCTAAACGAACACTCGCACATAATTCAGATTTAAATTAGAATAGTTCAATTCGTTCGGAAGCTATGATGTCACAGACAGACAGGCAGGCAGATACATATGTCAAAGTTATAAACCCCTCTTTTGGGATTAAATAAGAGAAAGTCATTAAAACAGCTGCGAAATATTTGACACCAGAATAGTATCGTAAACGATGAAATGTGTTTGATTCAAACATTTAATAGTTTTTGGCCGCTCAAGATTCCTTATAATTTAGAAATAAAAAAGCAAGCTTATAATATAAAAAAAGTGTTTTATTTTCAATATTGCATTACATTTTTGCTATGATCGTTATTATTAAACTTCATAGTTTTTCACATCTTGAGAATCACGCAGACAAAGTCGCGGGCAACAGCTAGTACATCCATATTTTAAAGACAGAAAGGCGTAGAATACAGTTGTTCAATTTCTCACAAAATACAGTGAATTACGGTATCTAAGGTTTCTAACATGGCAATATGTACAGCCACTTAATTTCAGTGTGTGTTGTGTATCTTAAAGATATTAAGGGAGGGCCTCTGTGTTCGTAAAAGGTCACATGTTAATTGAGTTTTCCTGAACTGATCCCAGATCACGCAAGCATCCGATATCCAATGATTTAAGTCTGTATCAGAGTCTGTATCATGCACGAACTGCTTTGAGTTGCATCAACCAGGCGGTAGGAGATCCCTTCCTTCTCTCAAGCATCATAGCAATTATCAATTCATTATTAAATATTTGAAGGTTAGCAGACGATAGATTTTACTGCGCTGCTAAATGTTTCACACGTTTTAACCTCATCGACTATTCTCTCACCAAAACGTTTGGCCATATACTGCTGTGTCCTGAACAAAAGAAGATTTTCTATAAAAATATACACACGAATTTAGCGACACTAATAAAAGATAGGTGAAAAAGTTGACTAAAGTTCTATATCAATACAAAAACAGCTTGAACAACAGAACAAAGAGCCTCGAGAAACCAGGAACTTCATGTCCCTCGGTTCACCTAGTCCTTCATAATCTCACAAAAACAGGTCCCAACAAGTTACGTCTAACGCGAGTAGTCAGTCACTTAATAGTTGTGATGCCGAGTAACATGTCTGACTTGACGCAAACTGTCACGACAAGTTGTCTAACTCTCATAACTAAGTCTTCGGAGATCCACCTGGGCATTAGTGAGTAGCGGCTATAGGCTATGTTTACACAAGGAAACTAAGGCTTCTTCTTAAAACAAAAACCGTGCATACCTTGATGCCTTAACCCTCACTATACGCAAAATTATGCTTTTCGGTCCCTTTCAAACAGGACTTTGTGGTATATCGATGATGGTATCATGACCGACAGAACGTCCATACAGGTACCTATTGAAAATACCTTTTTCGTTTTTTTGTCACGAAAACGTGACGATGACGGCCACGCGGACGATGTCGCGGGAACAGCAAGTTTACAAAACAAATGTTGAACACTTCCGAACCCTTGCCCAGAGCCTTGGTGTCTTTTCGCATGTGTCTTGAATGTTTGTGCAACCCCCTTGTGACAATGATTAAATTCCTTGAGCCAGGAGTAGTGTTATTAAAAAAATGCTAGGCAATGTGGTGAAATAATTCAGTTTTCAAACGGCAGACCTAAGGCAAAGGATAGCGACCACATTTTTTAGTATAAATACGGTGCATAACATAAATGTCGGTCAAGTGTATGTCCTTTAAAACGGTCGGCAGCTGCCAAAACGTACAAACTTCGTCTCTTCTCTGAACGACTTTCGTTTTGGTACAAGCTATAAGCGAAAAGACTTTGACTGCAAGGATACCCGAGTGGTTGAGAACAGCACGTCAAATCCACCGCATGCTTGTGCAAAGTCTGGGTGTCTTTGTGCACGTGACTTGAATGTTTGTGAAGCCGCATACATGGATTACATACTGTAGATCGGGAGCCGTTTGTTTAAAAGAAAAATATAATTTAATTCTCATTTGTCACGACCACGTAGACTATGTAGCATTTTACTAACTTGGAAGTAACAAAATTACAGATCCACACATTAATGTTTTTGAAAGCAAGTTAGTAATTTTCAAAATCGAGCAATTTTTTGTAATGCGCCGTCTTTAAATCTTCTTATAAATTATCAAAAAACAACACCTTTTCACGAATAATAAAGCTCCATATTTCCTCGTTCCACTCGCAGCTTGTCCCCCAAATATTTAACCGCACGTGTAAACAGAATTAGCCGAGTTTATGCCGTGTGTGGGTCCTTGAGCAACAATTGAATTACGTCGAGTGCCGCCACTAATTATGTCTTCGGTCCTCATCGGGTATAGATAGCGCGGTCCCATTCATTCGAGGGTGTGTGGTTTCACGATTTTTGGATGAGTGCTTCTCCGTGTCTGTGGGAAGCCAGTAAGGGGTGATGGGAGTGGTGATATTGTTTGTAGTAGACACGGCGCTTTAGATCCATTTGTGAGTAATGTATTTTTGGATCATTGTAAATTGTGATGGAATATGATAGTAAATTTCGTTATAGCCTTACTTGGGGCAGAGGAATAAATATGGCTCAAAAATAAGAGGTAAAATAAATACCTAATTTAATATCAATTATTGCGTTCATTAAACTAACATTTCAGTTTCTCATTTGTCCATTCAGAATTGAAGAATTGCAGGTCACTTCCATATTTAATTTTACCCATTCATCAAGGCAGGTTATAAAAAACTTTAAATTTAACAGCAATTACAGTTAGCTAAACTAAAACAAACTGCTACGTTCAACAAACAATAATTTACACGAAATAACTTCAGAACTCTAACATACAAATAACATTATGCAGCAAAAGTTATTCTCCAGTTGACGATAAAAAGGGGCGAAGTAAAAAATGAATTATGGGCGTCACGTGAAAACTGCACTGCACTGGAAATTATACCCAAACGGCTAATGTGTTCTAGTTAAATCCAAAACATTTTAGTTTACACCTGGCGAACATAAGCTTACTGAAACGAATAGCAACAAATTAAATACATCGTCTGGAACTATAAACTCTTAGGACAAAGACATTTTTTGTTCATAATAGTTTAAATATTTTTGGTGGGTTTTCTTTCTATTTAAGGTAAATATTAGCATCTTCATATGTTATGTGTGACTTACGTACATCTGATTTAAATCTGGATGATATTATAAGTCTTTAACGAAGAGCAAATTTTTCTACTTAGTCCTAAATAGAAAACTGTGCTAGTCATCATAAATGCATTATACATCAATTATTTGTATCATAAGGCTGGTAAAATTACCTGAAGAAAGTAAAGATTGACGGCACTTCACTTCGTCACTTCATATTTAGTCCACACCTTCATTATTGCAGTTCCCGTAGTTAGACCTAGGCCCTCCTCATCCATTTACACCGATTTCAATATTTAGCTAAAACTCAGTTTTCACTCCATTTTCCAATCGTCATTCCATCTTTATCCTTAAAAAGACAATGAATTCAGAGACCTCCTTGAACAGAATAATATTTTTTTTAGAAGTAATATCAGTAATAATCCTCTACAAGCAACTTCGCCTTCATATCATAAAACGTTCAAAATATGTTCCATATAAATAAAGTTAAGATAAACAGGAAGTGAATAAAATGGACAAACTCCTGAACTCATGACAATAAACTGAAGGATTTTATTTCCAAGAACATATGTACTCAGTTTTCATTTCTTTTTCATACACTATATTTATTGGATGACCGTACTTAGAGAAGTGCAGTTGTAAAACAAAAGAATATAGATCCATTACAAAGTTTCTACTTGTTTCATGCCTGTTTCCTTTTGTTTCCTAACTTTAATAAAACACTGCAGTCAAAGTTAAAAATATAATTGTTTTCAGTCGCATTTTTCTTGTTAAATGGAGTAATTATACTGATGTGGCTTTTAACCCACATTTAGAGTCGTTGAAGTAAAGCTATAGACCTGTCGAAGTTCTCATTTCTCATCTATTTATTCGATTATATTCTACCTCTGCATACAACCTCAAAACCACAATTCAAAATATACACAAAGAATGAGAGGCATTTGTAAACAAAGCCAAACATCTAACAGACCACATAAACTTGAGAACAATGAACATTCTATTTTCTATAATCCAACGGAATTATTTTAATAATTCGAAGTGAAGGGGAAATATGCGGAGCCCAAAAGTTTCGCACAACTTCCCGATAAATTGTCGGAATACTTACACCGGAATATTTTAAAGGATTATAATGTTCAATTGTTTTTTTTTTGTTACCTACTCAACGAATACCTAATTATAATAATAGTATATATACCACTGCTGGACACAGGCCTGCCTGTCGTCCTTTTATGGGGAAGGTTTGAGCATTGATCACCACGCTACCTCATGGAGATTTGAGATTATTCGAATGTTTGGAAGTCTTCCTTCATCGTTTGGCAGTGGAGTCTTAAAATAATTGCAAAAGTACATATAACTTTGAGAAATCCACATTGATACTTTGCCTTTGTTGATATCAAACCTACACCTCGTGCATACAAGTCACCACGACAACTTACACCAATAATATAATTACCGAGAGGTTCTTAGGACATTGTGAATTTATGAAGTACCTAGTATTCAAAATAAAAGGTACCTACTTAATTTACACTTTACTACTCTATACTATGTTGTCTTCAATCACGTATTACCTATAAACAATATAATATTTGTTGCAGAAGTACATGCACGTGTACATTTTGTCTTCATTATCACCAACAAGTGTTATCTGGTCACATGGCCGGATACTGAAACGTCAGTTTTCATTCGCCCGCGGCGTTCGTTAAGTCTCGTGCTGATTAGGTTGTAAAGCAGTGACGTATATCTGAAAGTTGTTGCATTTGTTGTATCTTTTAAAGAAAACCTAATACATCATATATTTTTTTAAATATTGTTTTGGGTGATCCTTAATATCTATTGTTTTTAGTACCTAAGCTATCATTCGTCGTATCTATTGGTTATTTTTATGTTGCTTTAGTTATTTTTCTAGTTCGAGTTCCACTTACGACACTGAAGGTTTCGTAAAAATATTCTAAAGGAAAAACATATTTTCATCAAGAGTTAGTCCTTCATCAAAGTTTTGACTTTTTTTACTATTTTACGTAACTTTGCTAAGCCACGATATTAATTTTCGGTACTTGGTGTTGTAGCGACAACACAAATACATCATAATACTGTAAAATTTTCAAGCTTTAAGCTATCATGAGATACAGCTTGACGACAGACGGACGGACGAACAAACAGCGAAGCTTCGGCAATAGGGTTCCACTTTTACATTTTGGGTACGAAACTCTGAAATAAGAAATGATTAGCAAAAGCTAACAAACCAAGCTTCCGTACAGCAGGATACAATCTGGCAACAGACACCAAAACCTGCTCATAATTACCTGGTTAATTTAGTAGCACACTTGATGTATATGTGCATATGTAATCAAGATTGTAATCGTGTTCATTTCCGGGTGAGCCCACACGCAGTAATAACAATGAGAGAACTCTATGCTACAGTTGCAATGGGCTTGGGAACCAATGCAATCCTTCTACACACATATACACACGTACACATACTACAGTACCTATACAATTATAATTGGCTTTGTCTATTTCTAGTGAGTGCTGAAACAAATGAAGAGTATCAACCTGTGCGCTATAAGATTTTCCTTTAATGTCCTTACAAAGGCTTTCAGATAAGTATACAAGAGATTATTACAGGTTTCAACGTTTAATATAAGGATCATATGTAGTGGAAAGTTATAAGTAACGTGAATTCTTAAAACTGTAATACATTGTTTATACATTCGCGGGAGTATGTCAGTGTTAATGCATGTAGAAATTACTTGTGTAAAGAACCCGCTATGCAAAGGATACCGGTATGCCTCATGGCTGCGTTTTCGGCCCTGCACTTAAAATTGTGTTTATAACACATGTTACTGAGCTAATGTCGATGAAATCAGGTTGCTAAGGTTTCAAGTATTCTCTCATAAATCTCTCATCTTCAAATTATACCTTTACAAATAATTACACGAAAGCGTACCTATTAAAAGTCAACGATTAATAAACATTAATTAGTCAGCAAATTTTTGTACAAATTATCAAGGAATTTAATAGTCTGGTAAATTCGGTTCTAGCAATATTAAAAATGTGAAATATTTTATTAAATTCTGAACATTCTGAGCCGAACTTCAAAGAAATTTTATTAAAGGAATATTTCAAAATATCTATCGAAAGGTAATCTTTGATGGAAACTTATCTATTGCAAAATTTATTTTTAGTGAGATATTTAAAATCCTACTTTAAATTAATAAATTATTTGAATGTAGACGTTAATAAATTATTATTTTATCAGTCATAAAACCACATGCAATTTTATTTAAATTCTGAAGTTTTTTTTATCTAATCCGAAGCTAAGTAGTAAGGTTTATTTTTATAAATGACGCGCTTTTTGATGAGGTATCTTTCGACATATTTTCCCACGTTTATATATAGTCACTCTTTAGTTTGTTTGTCGTTCCGGTTGGATTTTTGCAACTCAATTTTGAAGAACTTCCCGATAAGCTAGCAGGCTGAAATTTCAGCGTAGCTTAAAACTCGATGGCAATGCAATTTACTACTATTAAACGACTTGACCGATTTTGATAAAAAAATAAATGGAGGACATTTCAAAACGTGGGATTTTAGATATAGTTACTCCATTAATGCTTACGAATGTAAACCACTGGCAGGGGTTTTATGTGCGCATAATCAGAACCCTTATACGTCATATTTTGTAATGTCTTTTCATTATTTACTGCGAACATATTATTAAACGAAATAAATAAAAATGTCGTTTTTGTAAATTAAACAGTAATCTATATCGGGGATCCATAAATAGAAGACAACGTAGTCAAATAATATCATATACGTTTAAATCTATTCAGTTCAGCATATGAAGCCCTCAAATTCTAAACAGCTAAGCCGGCCAGTGAATTTGATTAGGATGAAAGTCAGAGATC
>NW_020800564.1:0-2500 GCF_003590095.1 Trichoplusia ni | reverse complement strand
CGATCATTGTACGTCCGTCGCGTAAAACGCAAATACACGTCGTTAAATGTGCAAGAGCGTCAGACACGTCGTTCGACAAATGTCCTATCTATCGTATAGAGCGTTATTTTTGAACGGACCGTCGGTAACAACGTTCAACCCGAAAGAGCGAAGCGTAAACAGCGACGACACTTATCAAGCGAAACGGACCGACGGATGGCCGTCAAATGCGCTTCTGGATCGTATCGTATAGGGATACGAGATCATAATGCGCAATGTGGCATGTTTACTTTATACAGCCGGCCCTCAGACAGGAGTGGTCCTGGATGTGTCTCCACGGACCGCAATGTGCGTTCGAAATGTCGATGTTCAAATGTGTCCTGCAGTTCACACTATGACGCGCAGTTAACTGCGTTCTTCATCGACCCGCGAGCCAAGTGATCCACCGTCCAGGGTAATAGTTTTACAAAATTATTACCCATGTTACGATAAATAAAGAATTTTTTTTTTTTTAATATATCTAAAAAAAAAAAAAAAAAAACATTTACCCCCGTCGCGGAACACCGCGTAATCTGCAACGAGAGAGAGTGAACGTTAACGAACGCGTATCCACCTAAAGCTTATATGTTTCTCACGGTTTGCGGATTTTATGTTAAACCGTATCGTAACGAAGCATAAAACTCTCGATTGTACGCGACGCGAGACGAACGACCGGCGCGCCCGGACAGTTAAGCCATGGAACGCCTGTCGGTTCGGTCTCTTTTTAAAAGTTCATCGATACGATTGGATAAAAGTGTCGACGAACGTTTTAAGTATTTGGAGAACATTAATGTGACATCGTTTCGCGTACGCAGTGCACGTTAAAACGGTACATCGTTAATGATCCTTCCGCAGGTTCCCCTACGGAAACCTTGTTACGACTTTTACTTCCTCTAAATGATCAAGTTTGGTCAACTTCCCAGCAACGCCGACGGCCGTGAAGCCACCGCGTGTCGGTCCGAAGACCTCACTAAATCATTCAATCGGTAGTAGCGACGGGCGGTGTGTACAAAGGGCAGGGACGTAATCAACGCGAGCTTATGACTCGCGCTTACTAGGAATTCCTCGTTTATGGGGATAATTGCAAACCCCAATCCCCAGCACGAAGGAGTTTCAGCGGGTTGCCCGGGCCTCTAGGCCAGGGAGAACATGCTGATTCCTTCAGTGTAGCGCGCGTGCGGCCCAGGACATCTAAGGGCATCACAGACCTGTTATTGCTCAATCTCGTGCGGCTCGAAGCCGCCGGTCCCTCTAAGAAGAATTTTAATACGTCGCCAGTGAGTTGCGTGACGCGTAGCCACGCACACCTAAATGACGACGCCTATTTAGCAGGCTAGAGTCTCGTTCGTTACCGGAATTAACCAGACAAATCGCTCCACCAACTAAGAACGGCCATGCACCACCACCCACCGAATCAAGAAAGAGCTGTTAATCTGTCAATCCTTCCGGTGTCCGGGCCTGGTGAGATTTCCCGTGTTGAGTCAAATTAAGCCGCAGGCTCCACTCCTGGTGGTGCCCTTCCGTCAATTCCTTTAAGTTTCAGCTTTGCAACCATACTCCCCCGGAGTCCAAAATCTTTGGTTTCCCGGAAGCTGCCCGCCGAGCCATTGTAGTAACGTCGGCGGATCGCTAGATGACATATTTACGGTTAGAACTAGGGCGGTATCTAATCGCCTTCGAACCTCTAACTTTCGTTCTTGATTGATGAAAACACCTTTGGCAAATGCTTTCGCTGATGTTCGTCTTGCGACGATCCAAGAATTTCACCTCTAACGTCGCAATACGAATGCCCCCAGTTATCCCTATTAATCATTACCTCGGAGTTCTGAAAACCAACAAAATAGAACCGAGATCATATTCTATTATTCCATGCACGAAATATTCAAGCAGCATTTTGAGCCCGCTTTGAGCACTCTAATTTGTTCAAAGTAAAATTGTCGGCCCACCTCGACACTCACCGAAGAGCACCGCGATAGGATTTTGATATTGAACCGGCGTATTACCGCCGGCTCACCGACGATATGCTCCGCAGACGTGTCAGTATCACCGCGGATGCGGTGCACCGACAGCGCGGCGCACAAATGCAACTACGAGCTTTTTAACCGCAACAATTTTAGTATACGCTATTGGAGCTGGAATTACCGCGGCTGCTGGCACCAGACTTGCCCTCCAATTGTTCCTCGTTAAAATATTTAAAGTGTACTCATTCCGATTACGAGGCCTCGTAAGAGTCCCGTATCGTTATTTTTCGTCACTACCTCCCCGTGCCGGGAGTGGGTAATTTGCGCGCCTGCTGCCTTCCTTGGATGTGGTAGCCGTTTCTCAGGCTCCCTCTCCGGAATCGAACCCTGATTCCCCGTTACCCGTGACAACCATGGTAGTCGCAGAAACTACCATCGAAAGTTGATAAGGCAGACATTTGAAAGATGCGTCGCCGGTACTGGACCATGCGATCGGCAAAAGTTATCCAGATTCATCAAAA
>NW_020800563.1:0-10662 GCF_003590095.1 Trichoplusia ni | reverse complement strand
GTCGGCGAGTATCGGTACCTCCTTGTCTCGCACAGGGAGTTTGCCATAAGGCACCGCGGCCATCTTGAAATCAGAGTGAGAAGGCGTAAGTTGACAAGACGTTGACGTTGACGTGTGTTTGACGTTGTCACTCTTGACGTTTGGTGTTTTGGCATCTGACGTTTGGGGTGGCGCGTTGACATTGGCGTTGACGTTGACAGTTGCGTTGACAGTGACAGTGCTTGGTTCGTGTACGAAGTGTGTTGACGCGGTATCACCCACCCCGTGGTTGACTTCGTGAATTTCACGAGTTAGCTGCGAGTGTTGGAACCCGCAGACGGTGATCGTACAAGTAAGTGACTCGTAAAATTTTTAAGAGCTTATTACACGAACAGTACCGGAGAGTCAGTTCGGGCTGTTGTTGGAGGGATGGACGAGGATGAGGATGCCCGCGCGGCGGAGGCGGCTCTGTTAGAGCAGGCCATGCGCCAGCGGGAAGAAGAGATGGAGCTGCTGGAGGAGCTGCGCCGAGAGTCAGGGTTTGGCACCCGATCTCTTGCGCGCACGCCTCCCCAAAGGTTTAGTGCTGCCCCTCAGGTCATGGACTTATTGGATACGCCTGTGCCGGAGACGTCACAGCAGTTGGGAAAGCGGACGCTGTCGTCACCTGAAGAGGTGCAGGAGGCCCTGCGCCGCAAGGTGCAGGCGCGGAAAGGGGCGAGGAGCGAGGTGCCACCGATCGGAGGTATCTTGACCCAGGAACCGACCCTAAAACAGGTAGTCCC
Source organism: Trichoplusia ni (assembly GCF_003590095.1). Lineage (NCBI taxonomy): Eukaryota > Metazoa > Arthropoda > Insecta > Lepidoptera > Noctuidae > Trichoplusia > Trichoplusia ni. The sequence continues at coordinate 9,898 of NW_020800563.1, read as the reverse complement.
GCCGGTGGCAAAAGCAGCTGCGCAGGACAGGAGTCCAGACATGGACCCGATTACCGGAGCGCCGGTTGAGGAACTGGCGGGGCTAGCGACGGCGTCCACGCGCGGGATCATGGAGGCGGTAAGGTCGAAGACCTCCCGCCTGAATAAGGATGAAGTGGCGGCTATAGGTGCGCACACGGAGAGGCTGAGCGCCGTGGTGGCGCACCTTACTCTGCGGTTAGCCGCCGCCGAGTTCAAAGTTAAGGAGCTGAGCCGAGGGGCGGCACGGCCAGCACGACCAGAGCCGGCAGACGTGCAGCCAGCCCCGGCGAACTACGCAGCAATGCTGAAGTTGCCTAAAGGTAAGCCTCCACTGGCAGTTGAAAAGAAAGGTCCGGCGGTATTGTTTTACCCCAATAGCGATACCATCACGTCTTCGGAGCAAACAAAAAAGGAGCTGCAGGATAAGATAAAGCCGGCGACTCAAGGAATCCAGGTGCAGGCTGTACGTCGGGTGGGGAACGCCGGTGTGGTCGTGCAGACGGCCACCGAGGAAGCGGCCCGAAAACTGAAGGCGGCTGCACCACCGACCCTAAAGGCTTCGGACCCTAAGGGCAGACTGCCCCTGATTGCCATCAGGAACCTGAAGGCGGACCCTAAGGTAGAAGAGCTATTGGATGATTTGCACAGGGTGAACCTAGCAGATGATCCAGAATGGCCTAAGGATAAGCTCAAGGCGCAGTGCAGGCTAGCCTTCAAAAAGGGCAGGAGAGAATCAGGACGAACCACAGTTGTACTTGAGTGTACCCATCAGCTCAGGGACAAGCTTGTAGGGCTCGGCGAGGCCTACATCGGATGGGACTGGGCGGAGATCTGCGACTACGTGCGGGTGACGTGCTGTTCGAAGTGCCAACAATACGGTCACCCAGAAAAGCATTGCAGGGCCAAGTCGATGGTTTGTGGAAAGTGCGGCGAGAACGGACACAAGTCCTCCGAATGCCAGTCGGCCACTCAGTGCTGCGCGACCTGCAAGCGGTTCAAACGACCAGAGGCGATGGACCACAGGACGGCAGCGCTGAATTGTCCGGCGCGCGTGTTTGCGGAAAAGAGGGCCATCAACGAAACCCAGTATGGCTGAGCCCACAACGCTTCGTATTGGACAGTTGAATCTCCAGGGATCAGCAACAGCCACAACCGAGTTGCCAGTTATTGCCGGAACCATGGGGCTGGACCTAGTGCTCGTCCAGGAGCAACATCGCCATACTAGGATCATTCAGCACGGGCCCAGCTCCATGGCAGGCATTCTCGTCATCAACCCCCGGTTGGGAGTCACCTTCTTGGATCACATGAGTAATGACCATTGCGCAGTGGCTCACATAGAATGCCACTCGAAGAGAACTATATACGTGGTGTCCGTGTACTGTCAATACAGTCATGACATATCTGTGCATCTGCAACACCTGACACGTGTTTTAGACCAACTTACAGGAGAACAGGTATTGATAGGCATGGACAGCAATGCACACTCGCCACTTTGGTTTTGTGAACGACGACAATACGTTGGTAGGGGACCCGACACTGAATACAGGAAGACCCAGATGGAAAGCCTTATACTGGGTCGCGGACTTATAATCCAGAATGTAGAAGGTCAACCGCCGACGTTTCATGGACCGAACGGATACTCTAACGTTGATTTAACGCTGACTACACGTGGAGTACTAGTAACCGAATGGAGAGTTCACGAAGGTGCTAGCATCAGCGACCACCAGTTGATCACCTTCGAGATTGGCGATAGCAATGCGCGGACAGGAGGTCACACTCAGGAACAATGCGCTACTGAAGTGTCCTACCGCGAACGCGGGGTGGACTGGAACCGATTCAGGAACGTATTGCATCAAAGGATGGGAAAACTGAGGACTTGGAAGCCTGCATCAGTCATCTGTAACGAGTACACGAATATTCTCACTCGCACTGCGGAGGATTGTTTGGGCGAACGCTGTCAGAGAGACGCCGGTGGATATGAGTGGTGGTCACCAGATTTAGAAGCGCTGCGTCGTGCCGTTTACAACGCTCGTCGTGCCTGGCAACAGTCAAGGAGACTGGGTGGAGACGTCGAGGAGGAACGCCGCAACTTACTGCGCTCAGCGCGATCGAAGTATAAGTCGGCCATGAAAGAAACCGAACTCGCCCACTATCGGAAGATCGCAGAGTCAGGTAACGACGACCCATGGGGGCTGGCGTATAGAGCCGCATCAGGAAGAATACGCCCCCCTCGCAACGTAATGCACGGCATGAAGCTCATGGAAGGATTCACCAGCACCGGAGAGGAGACCAGGATTGGACTCCTCAGGACTCTGTGCCCCGACGATGACCCCACCAAGGATTCAGCATACCACCGGCAGGTCAGAATAGCAGCGGCGCTCGCCCCTACAGGCAGGGACTCGGAGGCACCCAGTCGCGAGGCGCTGGAGCGGATAATCAGGACACTGCCGAACACTGCACCGGGACTCGATGGACTCACTGCCCGAATCATCAAACATGCGTGGAAGGTCAGCGGAAGGGAGATGCTGTTTATGTACAGCGCGTGTTTGAGCGAGGGCGTGTTTCCGGACATTTGGAAGATAGGGAGGCTAGTAGTACTGCCAAAGGGCAACGACAGACCGCTCTCGGACCCCAAGGCGTATAGACCGGTTACGCTACTCCCAATTTTGGGGAAGATTCTGGAACGCATAATTATATCGTGCGCTCCTTGCTTGTATAGGAACATCTCAGCAGCACAGCATGGTTTTTCGCGTGGGAAATCTACAGTCACGGCGCTTAACGCGATACTGGAACGAGTTACGAGCACCGCGGAGAATTATGTTCAGTTAGTATTGTTAGACATCTCGGGGGCCTTCGACAACGCGTGGTGGCCCATGATTCTGGTCAAGGCTAAGCAAGGCGGATGCCCGCCAAACATTTACAAAATTCTGGTAAGTTACTTTACCAACAGACGCACTGGAATGTTCATGGGCGGCCAGGCGGTGTGGAAGATTTCCACTATGGGATGCCCCCAGGGATCCGTACTTGGCCCGACGCTCTGGAACCTCCTGCTGGATGACATCCTCAAACTACCGATGCCACTAGGCGTCAGTATGGTAGCATACGCTGACGACATTACGATCGTTATTGAAGCCCCATCACGGGCAGCGATTGAGAGAAATTCTCAGTCGGCCCTGGACGCGGTTTCCGCTTGGGGAAGGCGGAACCGCCTTAGCTTTTCACCAGCTAAGTCTCAGACCCTTACCATGAAGGGTAAGTTCAAACGTCCCCCGACAGTACGCATGGAGGGTGCTTCGATCGCGCATGTCACGCACACCAGACTGTTAGGGGTTATTATTGACGATGCTAGCTCCTACGTGCAGCATGCTAATTTTACCGGCCAAAAAGCCGCGAACTGCTTTGGGAAGGTGTCGAGAGTATCGGCATCGACCTGGGGCATCAGATACCGCGCCCTACGAGTCCTGTTTTCAGGGACTTATGTGGCGACGCTCACTTATGCTGCTGCCGTATGGTGGCGACGCTCGTCCCATTATGCTGTACGTAGCGCATTATTGCGCACGCAGCGCCCGGCACTGGTGTTGCTCACGAAGGCCTATAGGTCGGTTAGCACGGCGGCATTACCCGTCCTTGCGGGGGTGCTTCCAGCTGACCTAGAGGTAACGCGTGCAGGACGAATCGAGCAGGAGGGTTTCCGGTTGGGAAGGAAGGAGCGCAACGAGCTGAAACGCAGGGTGAGATCGGAGGTCGTTTCCCAATGGCAGGAGCGATGGGACTCCAGCACGAACGGGAGGGAGCTTTACAACTTCCTTCCGGACGTGTCAGTGCGACTGTCTTGCGGCTGGGTGGAACCTGATTACGTCACGTCGCAACTTTTGACCGGACATGGTTGTTTCCGAAAAAGACTCCACGCGATGTCACTATGTGACACGCCGACTTGTTACTGTGGAAGTCCGGAGGAGACCAGGGATCACGTGCTGTGGCACTGCGAGCTTTACGCAGAAGAGAGGAGGCAGATGCTCAATGACTGGTGCAGAGAAGAGATTGGACCAGTTTACCATCAAGAGATGGTGACCAGCAAGGAAGGCTTTAGAAGGCTGAGCGCATTCGCTCATAAATGGCATAAGAAGCGAAAGGAACTGGAATCATAAAGAAGGAACTGTTCGAGCGCGAAGTACTGTGGTTTGTCGTAACACGCCCCAGAATGGGGAGAAGTGAAATCAAGAAGGGACGGAAATAGAGAATTTGTAGGAGTCAAGAACCGCACCCAGGGAAAGAGCCAGTGGCAAGTACCGGGGTAGCGTCTCCGAGATTCGGTCCGTATGCCCAGGAGGGTAGGAAGGACCATGAGGTGGAGGTGGGTTTGTCCCTATCTACTATCTAGCGAAACCACAGCCAAGGGAACGGGCTTGGGAGAATCAGCGGGGAAAGAAGACCCTGTTGAGCTTGACTCTAGTCTGGCATTGTAAGGAGACATGAGAGGTGTAGCATAAGTGGGAGATCGTTCGCGCGATCGTCGCTGAAAAACCACTACTTTCATTGTTTCATTACTTACTCGGTTGGGCGGAAGCGGTGCGCGGTCGATGTTAATCGGCGGGCGCACGGTGTTTCGTTCCAAGCGTGCAGAGTGGCGACGTGGCGGCAACGCTCGTCGCCGTAAAACTCCCGCGTGATCCGGTTCGAGGACACTGCCAGGCGGGTAGTTTGACTGGGGCGGTACATCTGTCAAAGAATAACGCAGGTGTCCTAAGGCCAGCTCAGCGAGGACAGAAACCTCGCGTGGAGCAAAAGGGCAAAAGCTGGCTTGATCCAGATGTTCAGTACGCATAGGGACTGCGAAAGCACGGCCTATCGATCCTTTAGTATAAAGAGTTTTTAGCAAGAGGTGCCAGAAAAGTTACCACAGGGATAACTGGCTTGTGGCAGCCAAGCGTTCATAGCGACGTTGCTTTTTGATCCTTCGATGTCGGCTCTTCCTATCATTGCGAAGCAAAATTCGCCAAGCGTTGGATTGTTCACCCATCAAAAGGGAACGTGAGCTGGGTTTAGACCGTCGTGAGACAGGTTAGTTTTACCCTACTGATGGCTTGTCGTTGCGATAGTAATACTGCTCAGTACGAGAGGAACCGCAGTTTCGGACATTTGGTTCATGCACTCGGCCGAGCGGCCGGTGGTGCGAAGCTACCATCCGCGGGATTATGCCTGAACGCCTCTAAGGCCGAAGCCAGCCTAGCCGAATCCGGCAAGGATATGCTCACTGTGGAGCCCCGAGAGTCGGGAGGCTCTAAACAATGTGACTTTACTAGTCGCGCTTCACCACGTGAGGTGCGACGTCGAAGCCCATTTGGATCGCGGAGATCGATGCTGTCCGTTTAACGCGTGCATCACGGCTCCGAAGGTCCGAATTTACCTCAGTTCGATGTCGGGGCTCGGAATAGTCTGTAGACGACTTCCGTTCCTGGCGGGGTGTTGTGCTCGGTAGAGCAGCGTCGTGCTGCGATCTGTTGAGACTCAGCCCTACGCCAGGTGATTCGTCCGAGGACGATGATAATGTAAACACACAAACACACATCAAGACAACGTGTGCGACGACGGACGATGTTCTGTCGCGTTTTCGTTTTCTTCATTAATATTTCATTAATACACGAACGGTACACTAACGATATAACACTCTGATTCAACAAACTCAATTTTAAACATATAAAAAAACGTAATTTTTCACCGCGCCCCATTGAGATGCGCTTGCGCATCTTAAATAGTCAATTTAATACACGAACGGTAACGGGTCAAAAAATTAATACACGAACGGTAACGAACATCGAAATTTAAAAAAATAATCTTTCTCTCGATACAAATGAAGTTTACATCGATTATAACTGACGTCTATTAGCCGTTCCTCCTGTAAATCTCGATCGTAATATCAATAATACAACAACGAAACAAGCAAGCGCTCAGACAATATATTACATAGATATGTAGATGTAAACAAACGAATAACACAACAAGAACGCTAAACGAAACTAACTCGCACTCTCACTTCGTACATATACACCACGACGGCACGGGCAAGCTGTGACAAGCCGCTTGAGAGCGAGAACACACCTCGAACGAACATACATACTAGGTACCTACCTACCTAACTACAATATAAATGCAAAAAAAATATATCATGGTGGGTGATCTTAGCGTCTTAAACGCATCTCTAACTATGCATACATATATGTATTATAGTACCTACTAACTAGTAGTAGTAGTAGTAGTAGTAGTAGTAACCAGAAACCCAGCAGGCACGCGCGCTCGCGCGGGGGGGGGGGGGGTGCTTGCGTTCCTGCCTTCATAGGCGTCTGTGTCACACCACACCAATGAAGACTCAACACTCACCAAGTCGTTGAACCTAGACAAACACCCAGGCACCCCCCCCCCCCCCCCGGCCACACACCCCCGCTCTGCAGCGCCTCAGGTTCTTTTGTGGTGGTCGATGTTAGTTCTTCAGGTTGATGGAGGCCACCCTCTCAACATATTCAATACCAATATCTGGGTGGGTGGGGGAGGAGCGGAGGGGGAGGGTAGGGGCGGGGGCTAGGTCTCCACTGTCGGCTTTCACTCACCTCGAGGGTAGGTAGTGTTTGAATGACACCACCGACGATCCCTGATCTGCTGATCTCGAAACTTTTCAGTTCACTCGGTCGCTTGGTACGTGGATATCTCATCGTATAACGTATTTCTCCTCCGATACTATATACGTTTAAGTTTGCAACAATGTCATGCGGCGCGCGCAGATGCGCGCACGTATGATGTTGTGCGCGTGCGCGTGCGCAGCTTTCAGCGACTTAACGTTGACACGCGAACATTATTATGTTAGTGTGTTTCACGTTAAGTCGCTGAATGTCGTCTACGAACGAAAAATGGACGACACACACATGTAGTAATATTATTATGAAGATGATCAACACACATACATATTATTATATATATATATATAAGTGTATATATATATATTAGTATGTAAGTGTGTAGTACTGTGTGTGTTGTGCGTTTGTGTAACTTCAAACTGTGTGGACCGTCGGTTCGTAACAACGTTACGATTCGTTAACGGTTCAAATGTTATAAAATATGACTTTAATCGTGACGTGATCGATTCAAACGCGCACGGATACGCTAATGTGAATCTTTCGCGAGTTCAATCACGATTATTTATTTTTGTGTAAATAGTATTGTTCTATATACGCATTATTATATGATTACATATATAAACTAAACAATGAATATAGTGAATACGGACTCTGTACAATCCGGGCAATTAAATCGTTGTTTGACGTATTTTATTATGTTAACCGAGATTATTATTAAAGTGAATGAAATCGTGTCTCGATACGAACGTTCACCATCGGGGTTTTTTCATTATATTGTACCCTTATAGGCGTCGTCGTAGTCGTCGTCGTCGTCGTCGAAAACAATATTCGTCTCAATTATTATACGAGCTCGCCCGTACAAGCGTCTGCGTTAATCCGTCGACGCGCGGGAATGAGGATTTCTCGTAAGTATCGATATAGAGAGAGGACGGTATACGTGTGTACCACCGCAATCGAAAATCGAAACGAACGAGAACGTCTTTCATATGAATGAAGCTCCCTGGTTGATCCTGCCAGTAGTTATATGCTTGTCTCAAAGATTAAGCCATGCATGTCTCAGTGCAAGCCGTATTAAGGCGATACCGCGAATGGCTCAATATATCAGTTTTGGTTCCTTAGATCTTACTCAGTTACTTGGATAACTGTGGTAATTCTAGAGCTAATACATGCAATCAGAACTCTGACCAGTGATGGGATGAGTGCTTTTATTAGATCAAAACCAATCGACGGATGGCCATGTGTCTGAAGTCGTTAATTTTGATGAATCTGGATAACTTTTGCCGATCGCATGGTCCAGTACCGGCGACGCATCTTTCAAATGTCTGCCTTATCAACTTTCGATGGTAGTTTCTGCGACTACCATGGTTGTCACGGGTAACGGGGAATCAGGGTTCGATTCCGGAGAGGGAGCCTGAGAAACGGCTACCACATCCAAGGAAGGCAGCAGGCGCGCAAATTACCCACTCCCGGCACGGGGAGGTAGTGACGAAAAATAACGATACGGGACTCTTACGAGGCCTCGTAATCGGAATGAGTACACTTTAAATATTTTAACGAGGAACAATTGGAGGGCAAGTCTGGTGCCAGCAGCCGCGGTAATTCCAGCTCCAATAGCGTATACTAAAATTGTTGCGGTTAAAAAGCTCGTAGTTGCATTTGTGCGCCGCGCTGTCGGTGCACCGCATCCGCGGTGATACTGACACGTCTGCGGAGCATATCGTCGGTGAGCCGGCGGTAATACGCCGGTTCAATATCAAAATCCTATCGCGGTGCTCTTCGGTGAGTGTCGAGGTGGGCCGACAATTTTACTTTGAACAAATTAGAGTGCTCAAAGCGGGCTCAAAATGCTGCTTGAATATTTCGTGCATGGAATAATAGAATATGATCTCGGTTCTATTTTGTTGGTTTTCAGAACTCCGAGGTAATGATTAATAGGGATAACTGGGGGCATTCGTATTGCGACGTTAGAGGTGAAATTCTTGGATCGTCGCAAGACGAACATCAGCGAAAGCATTTGCCAAAGGTGTTTTCATCAATCAAGAACGAAAGTTAGAGGTTCGAAGGCGATTAGATACCGCCTAGTTCTAACCGTAAATATGTCATCTAGCGATCCGCCGACGTTACTACAATGGCTCGGCGGGCAGCTTCCGGGAAACCAAAGATTTTGGACTCCGGGGGGAGTATGGTTGCAAGCTGAAACTTAAAGGAATTGACGGAAGGGCACCACCAGGAGTGGAGCCTGCGGCTTAATTTGACTCAACACGGGAAATCTCACCAGGCCCGGACACCGGAAGGATTGACAGATTAACAGCTCTTTCTTGATTCGGTGGGTGGTGGTGCATGGCCGTTCTTAGTTGGTGGAGCGATTTGTCTGGTTAATTCCGGTAACGAACGAGACTCTAGCCTGCTAAATAGGCGTCGTCATTTAGGTGTGCGTGGCTACGCGTCACGCAACTCACTGGCGACGTATTAAAATTCTTCTTAGAGGGACCGGCGGCTTCGAGCCGCACGAGATTGAGCAATAACAGGTCTGTGATGCCCTTAGATGTCCTGGGCCGCACGCGCGCTACACTGAAGGAATCAGCATGTTCTCCCTGGCCTAGAGGCCCGGGCAACCCGCTGAAACTCCTTCGTGCTGGGGATTGGGGTTTGCAATTATCCCCATAAACGAGGAATTCCTAGTAAGCGCGAGTCATAAGCTCGCGTTGATTACGTCCCTGCCCTTTGTACACACCGCCCGTCGCTACTACCGATTGAATGATTTAGTGAGGTCTTCGGACCGACACGCGGTGGCTTCACGGCCGTCGGCGTTGCTGGGAAGTTGACCAAACTTGATCATTTAGAGGAAGTAAAAGTCGTAACAAGGTTTCCGTAGGGGAACCTGCGGAAGGATCATTAACGATGTACCGTTTTAACGTGCACTGCGTACGCGAAACGATGTCACATTAATGTTCTCCAAATACTTAAAACGTTCGTCGACACTTTTATCCAATCGTTCGATGAACTTTTAAAAAGAGACCGAACCGACAGGCGTTCCATGGCTTAACTGTCCGGGCGCGCCGGTCGTTCGTCTCGCGTCGCGTACAATCGAGAGTTTTATGCTTCGTTACGATACGGTTTAACATAAAATCCGCAAACCGTGAGAAACATATAAGCTTTAGGTGGATACGCGTTCGTTAACGTTCCTCTCTCTCGTTGCAGATTACGCGGTGTTCCGCGACGGGGTAAATGTTTTTTTTTTTTTTTTT
>NW_020800562.1:0-6004 GCF_003590095.1 Trichoplusia ni | reverse complement strand
ATCAATTGTATTTTTTTTACTATTTAAATATATTTTAAGTGCTTATGTCGTGTATGTCCGTCTACTTATTGGAATATTATGGGACCTCTAGTACCTTCGCCTTTATGAGATTATGCTTGTGAAATATGCTACCAATTTTACGCGTAAAAAAAAATAAGTTAAAAAAAAACTGCTGCTTGGATTTTCAATATGATTTGTTCCTCTCAGGTGTATGTAAGGGTATAAAATAAAGTTATTAACTTCTGCAATGTTATCGTTCTTGTGTAATACGGTTTATTTTTCTTTGTACAAAAACATACTATTATGACTTTATTAGATTGTCGCTTTAGATTTAAGATGTCTGTGTAAACTTCCGTCCACATATGCTTTGCTCACATTCGTGTCAAATACCTATTAATATCTAAGTAATGTGAATTTGCCAAGTTGTGCTCACTATTGTAAATTTTGCTCCAATCACAATATGTACTTTTGATATTGCCGTAATAAAATTGTGCGATATTGTAAAATTACTATAATTAGTATATATATTAAATTGAAAAAAAGCTTTTGTAAGTTTATAAACGCCGAAATATATTCGCTTACATTTTTGATGGCTTTTTTCGACTCATTTAACAAAAAGTTTATACCTATAAATATTAAATTTAAAGAATGTTAAACGTATTTTAGATATAATTAAAAATTCTGTCAAACGGGTGTTTTTAGTTCTCTTTAACACGAATAACTTGCGTGATAGCTATATACGGTCATATTATTGACGATATTAACAACAGTGTTATTGTAAATACTTAGCAAATAAGGAAAACTGTTTATCTGCTGATTGTATATTAATGTATGTGTAATATATAGGTATTATTTATGGAATTTTATTTATTCCGATCGTTTGCACATGAAATTCGTCATTTATTTTAATTCAAATGTATTTTTATATGAAACTAATGTAGATAATTTGCTATGGTTGTCCGATAGCAAAATAAAATGTCTGCTGTAATCACAGAATACCTTTTCTACAGTTTTATACAAGGTTCTTATTTGTTATTATTTAAAGTATAATGTTACTTTTATAACTTTAAAAATATTATATTTATAAATATCGTCTAACTGATATTATTCAAAATTGCATTCGTTTTTACATTCGGAGCAAATGTTCTTTAAAGCAATAAGGTTGCTTTTTCTAAAGCACTTGTGGCACAGATTTTGATCACTGATTTGCCAACTGTGCCTGTGTATGATGCACTGTATCCGGTTTGACCGGCTTTTGTTATTTCCTGTCATTGTTGTATAAAATAAAACTACATAAATGTGTTCAGTTGTTTTATTTGTTAACGGTACATCAATAAACATCATAAAATATGCGATTATGGTTGCGTAACAATCTTATCAAATAGCTATTGAAAAAAATGTGCTAAGATCTATTTTCGTATCTTTCGATTCTCATTTTAATAAATTCCTTTGTTGACGTACACAATGACTACAAAGCCCTTTTCCACCGGCTTAGCTCATACCATAACTTTTTTCAAAGCTGTCCAGTACACATAGGTATGTTTTGTTCATATTACAACGAATCTATGTCTTTAATTTTTCATTACTTTCCATTCAAGTTTAAATGGGAATGGCTATAACTATTTGCACCCATTATATTACTTCAAGAGTTGAAAAGTTCAAAACAAAACATATAAAATGTTTAAACATTAAGTAACAATTTGTATAATTAATAAATTCTTACAAAGTCTTACAATAACTGGTGTAATTAAATTAATACAAAAATTATAAAGCTATTAAAAATACTTAAATGAGGTTAAGATAAGACTTACACTATTCTTATTAAGGCAGCATGGTTATACAATCGACAAAATTACACAGACAATAAATGGGCTGAGCAGTATTAAAAATAATGATGGCGATGTCGACATACGATCTTTAAAAATATATATTACCAAGTGAGTTTGTAAACTTTCATAGAAAATGCTTTGCCCAAATTTTGTTTAACCCAAACTTTCAAGAAATACAAAAGAAACTGTTGAAAAGTTATGGATTTAACATTTGGGGCGTGGTTTCTACAACAGTCGTATAAAAAGTCCACACGATTTTAACCCTTAAGTGAACAGTACAGCTTAGCCGATAAAGTCACACATTTAATTTATAGACACTAGAACATCTGACAGCTTGATATATAAAACTGTGTATGAGATAGGTTGTGTTCGATCCTCTAAATATTTGTGTTATTGCTAAACAGGTACAGAAAAACCTTTGGTCGTTAAGGCATTCTCTTAATTAATAATAATTGTTATAACGTACTTGACTTCAAATTAATGATTTACATGTTGTGTTTCTTACTTTCGTCTGATATCGAAATCAAAAAATATATTCAAACAAAAAAAGTAAAACCAAGAAAGAGATATAACAGTAAGTAGAAATAGATCACAAAATACTAATTAAACTTAAATCTACAGAAACAAAATGCCCAAAAACATATTGGACCCAATGTTCAGTATGTACCTACCGAAATTAATGGTGGGTTAAAGTTTAACATGATTTTAAAGTAATTATATACTTATTGACAGATATATAAATAATAATGTCATTTTGTGTAAAATACATGGTAAACAAAGAGTTAGTTTTAGATTTATAAAGTATAAATATACTATATATAAATATTTATAGTAAATGTTTAACAGAAGGTATTTATTGTGCATTTCAACACAGCAAGTTAATGTGTGTACAGCTGTATTTATGTTAGACATACAATTTATATTTGAAAGGCTCGTAACAAAGTTATTTTTTTAAATTCCATGTTATATTAAATCATTTTGTTTTGTTAACATGAATATAGTTACAAATAGTTTATTTATGAGAACGTATGAAAAAATACATAACTGTTTGTTCATTAATATGGTATTTCCTAGATTATAATATTTGGTTTATCCACAATGTTTCGTTCCGTAAATTGCAAATTGAAAACCTTTGTACTGTGTGGTTACTAACCAGTAATTATTGAATGGTTAAGAAAGTTGGAATTGGGATCAATAGTTTCCTTATCAAATATAATGAATGTATAATTATATAAAAAGGTATATTTTTATAGAAAATGTTAATATATTTTAGATTACCTAAATATTACAGAAGACATAGATAAAATATATAAACGTTTTCTTGACTTTGTATAATTAAATATAATAAAAGGCACATCAGATATATCAAGGCACATGCACATGTCAGCATCTTATGAACACAGATACAATGTCAAACATGATTATCAGGTTTCAAAATAGATTAATTTTTACTTAACTATAAGTGAAATACTAAAACAAATTTCACACTTACTCTTAAACGCAACATACACAAAATAAAACTGCATGGCGCCGACGTATTACCCTGCTCTCTTGCTCGCCGATATATTACGCTAAGCGAAAACACACATCTAGCATCTGCTTTAGGCTAGCACTAAATTACTACCAACAAATTGTTGTAGGGAAAACAACGAATCCAGACGAATGTGCTGTTTTCCCCTCAATTCCATTTAGTCAAAAATAATGCAGTGTCAATGACGGCGCCGTTACACGCGATGTGAATAACTAGAGGTAGGTCTCATCGAGTCTCACGTGTTTACTGCGGTGGGAGCCCTCTCTTCCACGCCTTGTACTTCAAGAAGCCGTCGAAACCATACGCTATGATTGCGCAGAGACCGAAGAACTGGAATGGATGAATAATTGGCATGTAAAAATTTTTGATCATAAAATAATAACGTGCTCATGTGAGTTAGCTGGTGCATAAAATATGTATTCTTGTATAACGGGCAATATGCTATTCAATAACAGTAAAAGTCGTCTATTTGGCAGTCAAATGACGTGAGGTATTTCAAATTCATTAGATAAGAGATAGGCGTAAGATATGCACGCAAAAACAATCTGACTGTATGTTTATAATTTAGAGCACTTTTTGTAAGCCTCTACTCCTAGTGAAGCCTAGCTTATTATGAAATTGCAAGAGTCTTGCATAAAGAGTTCTAAATACAGGTTCTAGTACAAAGTTTAATAAAAAACTATAGTTACTATAGAAACAAATAAATACAACTTACCCCAACTGCATAACCCACACTCTCACCAATGGTAGTGGCAAATATTGAGCAGCCAATGTATGTCAAACATACTATGACACAGTAGAAGAACTCAAGCTTCAGCCACGGCAGTCTATCATACTTCTCAATGACATGGAATGTGTACATGAAGAGTATCAGCGCTGTGATGATGTTGGCCACCCAGTACAGGATGTTGTAAAAGATTGCCGACACCCATGTCCACGATATCTTGATGCAAATGAAACCTATAAAGTTGCAGGCCTGAAATAAAATGGTATGTTATAACTAACAATGCTTGAAAGTAAAAGAAGAAAGAAGAAACCCCTATACTCTGAGGTAAATGATACATCAAATCAAATTAGCAACTACAAATTCGTTTTTGTAAGAATCATACTACAAATAATAGATGTGTGATTGATATCACTCCAAAAAAAGATGATTGTTGAGAACAAAAGTAAAAAAGAACATTTTTCTTTTTCAGTGTTTCTATAATAGTATTTTATTACACTTACCAGCTGCACTAGTTTCAATATACCAGGTATAGTTTTAATATATCCTTTATCAAGCCTGAGGACCTTGGCTGGTCTGTCTGCAGGTGACTCTGGGTTGCTGTTGTAGTTCATCCTGACTTAAATACTGGAATGATAGAAAAATATAATGAACACAGGGTAAAAGAATTAGCCTTGATTGTAAACTGAAATATTAAGTAACTGATACAGTGATAAAGGTTGTTGTCTCAGCTAGTCTTTTTAAAATGTTCATGTATTTGCTTCAATAGATTTGTAAAGATTATTGGAGATTATGAATCATGTAAACTGTAATTAGCTAACACGCGAGTATGACACATTTTGTTATCATAGTTACGTACTTTTATCAGCAAATACATTTTTTAAATAAAGTCATCACTCTTGTTTGAAGCTATATCTTTGCATTTTAGTATAAACAATAAAACACAAAATTAGCCGTACCTGATAACGTTTGCACTAAATACCTAGAAAAGCGACTACAATTAGTTGATATTAAGGTTTTGTATTAAATAAGTGTTCATAAAATATAAATCATTAAAATTTACCTAAAAGATTTGGACATTTACTAGTTCACCCTTATTATGATGTTTTAAGAAAATATTAATAATATAATCTATAATTTCACATTAAAATCATGTTTACGTCAACAGTTAACTATTTAAGCAAAATTCCCTGCCTGTGGACAACATACGGTAGGTTTTAGATAAATCTACAATATACTGTAATTTATCCACAATGACGCCTACGATAAATCTAATTAAGCTCACTTAATTGTCGGCTTGGTGAGGCAATTGTAAATAGAGAAAACTACAATCACATTACCTTACAGTAGGGTACGAAGTCTTCATTCACGGCAACCTGTAGATGCCAGATCTTAACACCAGTATTTTACATTACACTCGGAATAGATAGAACTGTTTTCCTGGATTCTTAACGAATTGGAATAAAAATCCACTGCAAGTTTACACGACACGATGATATCCTAGAACAATCAACATTCAACAAGTGAATGACATTGTCATATGCCAATTTGTCACATGAGACTAAGAGTTACGTTCAGAAATTGATAAGATCATTAAAAATGTTATTAATTTTTAATCATTTTTTTTTAATCATCATCAGAATAATTTCAATTTTCTAGAGTTCTTTATCTTAGTCACTTGAGATTTTTCCCAAAGTCAGTCTTTAACAGTTTGAAGGTCAAGACTGATTGTCGAAAAGTCGACGAATTATAGCAACCAAATAGCAACCGAGTTGAAGTTGACTTGTATTTCTGAACTTTAGAACTCCACTCTCCCCTCGGGCCCGCACGCTGATTGCCGCTGGCGCTGTCATGTAGTAGTTGACGGACCATAGATAATACATATAATACTGGTATAGATGAGACACTGACAGATCAGTT
>NW_020800561.1:0-23008 GCF_003590095.1 Trichoplusia ni | reverse complement strand
AAGGGATATTGCAGCAATCACAATACGTTGTCATTAGCTTGTAAGAAACCGCTGCCTCTTACTTCCTTCCGTACTTTCCTTTTGACTCTACTCATTTTTATCCGAACAATAAATCATAAGCTATAGCTATTCGAATTCATGTTAAAATATACGTTCATGACTCACAGTTTCATATTCACCAATGAATGGCTAAGAATCTTTAAGACCTCTACTAAGACAAAGCACTCGGAGTAAACATACTTAGGCCTCTATTATTTTGCGAGACCCTATTGCGACTGGATGGCGACGCGTTATTACTGTAATGAATAGGCACAACACACTTTGTTATGGCGTGGTTTCGGTAACAATAAACACAAATACGACAACCAGTTCCCGATTATATCTAATTACTATCGTTTATGAACATTAGAATACCTAAAATTAAGAAAAGAAATTAATAGTCAATACATATGAATAATATTCAAAATTTGCTCATAAGCACGTTGTGATCCGAGAACATAACAATAGATTCCTTGAATGATCTCTAAACAACAACACTTGCAGAATTATCATCACTCTTAGCACTTGTACACTACTGATGCGGCATAAAATTCCTCAAATGTTACTTTAAAACCTACTCATCGTCTCTGACACGGACACGGCGTCGCTAGAACTAATAATACTTTCCGAAAATTGCGTTGTGAGTAATACCACTAAGAAAAGCTCACCGTTGCCGCGTTGCATGCGCACAATGTCTGCGTTCCACAGATGTTAACAATAACAGTATGCGATTAACCCAAACTTCCGCCAAATGTGACCTGAGACCATAATGTCCGACCTTCACATTTTGTAGTCATGTAATTATACAATTTACGGAAATAAATGGTGTTAATGCGAAGGTGGTTCAATTTTATTATAACGCCCCGTCAGCGGAAATGCATTAATCGATCTGTTCCTACAGGGAACTTACATTAATTTTACTTTTAATTGGTTTTATCTTGACGTCATAACTTAATTTCCTGGATCTGAAGAAAGTTGTAACAGTTCTTATTGTTCCATTTTTTTGCGTTTTATCAATATTTTTTACTACAAACTTACGATACAGTTAGTGTTACATGGACACCTCCTTACATTTTTCTTAGTTGCCTAGACCTAAACTCATTAATATCTTTAAAATCTAGTATTTTTCCTTTTAGAGCCGGTACGTTAATTAACGAATGCAAAGCTTAAGATTAAAATAATTATCGACCTTACGTAAACTCCATTGGCGGCATCCATTGAAACACTGATTAAGTTCCACTCACTGTAAAGTCTCACGACGTTCTTTTTACTTGTTTCTACGAGTCTTTAAACTAATTCGAAGACTTGAAATATTGCACGACTTTGGCTATTGAAGTGCAATCGGTACTATCACGCAAGCCGATCATTATCAACTCCGCATATTTTCTTAACATTACTCCGTAACTATTTATTCATCACCATTATTTTATTTTCAGTTCGCTAATGTTCTGCAAATCCTACATCACACTCGTAATTTTACTTATTTCCTGTAGTTGTGATTAAAAAAAAACGTTCATCAACCTTAAAATGTCAATTATAAATTTAAACAATTGACGTCATTCATATTTGTTGCCAACTAAAATTGTGGGACACTTATTATTTAACAAAACTGTTTTACTCTAAAGCAATAAGGTATGGGTTCGTTTTCTCGATTACTGTAATTACAAGTGATATAAGTGAACAAAGCAAACCTCCGGTGACGATGGCGACGACTCAGCTGCTTTGTCCCACGACTTGGTCATACGCATTAGTCTCATTCATACTCTAGATGCGTTTCGTGCGACATCATTCAACAGCGTTGACGCGACCAGAGCTACTAATTGCCTGCTCTCGCCCACTCTTAGCTACGTTACTGGTTCTTCGACGTTTTCCTCTTGTCTCTTATCTTCCTTAATTTCGTGATTGACAACACGCACGATTGAACGACATACATTATGCATTGTACCAATACTAAAGTCCGTCTTATTATTTAGTTGTTAACGGTCTAGACACTTCTTTGTTCTATCAACCATTGTTTGATTAATTCTTATTGCAACAAATGGACAACGTCCAACTAATATTGCATTTGACACGCTTGTTCTTATTATCTTGATTGATGGCTCCTCATCTGAGAATGAATTTTGTTTGTATGATAATGTCATCGGCGTTGTCTATAACAGATTGCGTGCGGAATGCTTGCTTGCCAATGAATACCTTTATTATGACTGACACTCCCGTTGCCTTGCCACTAACTAATCATCACTGCTTATGTCTCTTCACCCCGCTGAGAATGCTCTGCTTCGCTAGGCTGTACTTAGTCTAATAACAATAAAACCTATGTATAACAGTCGAAGCATCAACATTTTATAATATTAAACCTTGGCGGGTTATTAATAGGTAAAACATAATAACGATTAGATAACTGAGATGATCAGGATAGTTTAACATATATAGTAAACATTGATCTAGTATGGAATTAGCTTTGGCTTATCTGCTCCAAGGTTTCACTGAATGTTGTCTAACCTTAGTTTTAGTATCATATGTCACATGTTGTGTCTTTGCGTCTTGTAATATCGGAGAGAAGGTTGGAGCAGCTAGGTCTTTGGGCGTTCGACGCTTAGGGCTCTGGTGACGTGGTCATGTGTCGGCAGCATCAGCGGGCTGGCGCTGGCGGCTGGGCGGCAGCGGCGCAGGCAGCCCTGCGGCGGTGGCGTCCGACTCTCGGGACCAGACGACGACTTCCTCTCGCGCCGCCCTCTCCGCCGCCTAACGAGAGGCAGCAGCACTCCAGGTAGACGCGCTCCACGCTCGGAACGTTTGGCTTCACTGGCTATGGCTCATTTATTTTTGCAATAGAATACCAACTTTGCCACTCACATCACAAAAGCTCTAAAGTTATGATAATCTAATGATGATTAGGTATAAAGTGCAAAGTTAGTATTTCATTTGTAAAATGTTAACGGTGTTGGTAACATGATTGTTTTGTATTTATGTGGTTCAAGGTCGTGTCATTTTGTTTTCCCTGTGTGATTAGAACGCCATACAACGTTCCTAGTATGTGTGCATGCCTTGCCTGCTGAGTGTTTTTTGATTTTTGGTGGTAGTAACATTTGTGTTATTTGTTTTGTGTTTTATTGGTGTGTTTGATCTATGTATTTGTATATTTACTACCCTTAGATATGTCCTTCTTCAAAGCTACCCCGTTACAGCGTCTTCAAACAACCGGTGTAGGTACTGAAACACATATTCTGTAAACATTTTTGTACAAAATTTCTCTACAAGCGGGCACTATGTGTGGGTATACATAAGTCATGAATAATTCAAAGAGGAAATTAAGTTTAATGATCGTACTAAACATTACAATGTCAAAGTCATACATATGTTTTCCTGTCGGTGTCCGGATGACGTCAGGCTTAAAATAAAACATTATTGGTCCTTGTTATTATGTGCACTTATACCTGCGCCATTTAAGATTATTTAGGGTATTTTGAACACAACTGAATTATCTTTGAGGAGTCCCTTGAAGGTAATGTATATACAAATACTTTGTATAGTTTGTATATAACCAAGGTCTTTAAAAATATAATTGTTTTCAATGTCTTTCGATTAATAACATACTTCCAAAATACAGATATCAGGTAAGCTTGGTGTTTTGCTATTCCTCATGTCCCATACATAGATCCCACCTCTTCCACCCCTAAAATGACAATTAAAAAATCAAGACCCTAGTAGCGCTAGTTTAGGAATAGTAAACATTCCATATTCTTAAGATTTAGATTTAGACTATACTTCCAAGCCAAGGCTTGCTTGTAATTAATGGTGGACCCAACTGGTCTCCGCGTCATTGTTTTACATTTGCAATAAAAAAAACTTACACCCAGCATCTAAATTAAAAAAGAAATATACAAGACAATTGATAAATGATTCAATTATTTTGTGAACAAAAACAACCAGAGACTAACATGAAATTATTAAATCATTATGTATACAGTTCAGTAGCAGTATACTTTTGTTCGCTAATAACTAAGAACTGCGGTCACAAATCCGCTTTTCGGCAATTACCGATAATGACGTAGTGATTACCAGCAATATTTACTAACGACCATTAATTTTAGGGGACTTTAAGTATGTTCGCAGTTGTTACTCGTGTCAACTAGACGACGAATTCATGTTACATACTTGAATGAAGTCCAGACACTTAGTAAGATGTTCAAGCATGTAACATATGCCAAAAGTAGGAAGTAAATCGAATAGCTATTGTGGACAAACAATTTGAGCACCGCCCGTTTGTGGGTGTGGCGTTGGCATTGTCACATGATAGATACTATCTACAGACTTGTGACATTATTATCTATAGGTACCTACTGTGTATGCTTGAAAAAATCGACAACGCATTTAAATTATCACCCACTCACAAGACACAAACAGAAAACAGAAGTGATACAAATTGGATTCGTGCAAAAAGTTTTCTACACAAACCGATTAAGGATTTCTTTTGGTCACACTTATTATATTAGAGAAAGCGCATTACATTTGTGATGATTATAATTTACTCCATCCAAAAAATCTCAGGCACGCTTAAAATTTTGTAATAGAACATGACCGCGATCCTTATAATCAATCCTCAAATATTTAATGTATTTAGCGCTTAGCGCATACTTTTAATCTTGTGTAAACAATGATCTGCATGTAATCGTGTATTATGCTCGTTGTTAGTTATCGCCTTTTAACGCGGTTCATTGTACCATGTATCATTAAATTACAGATATTTTCATGCATTTCACTTGACGATGCAAGCAGATAATTTAAGCACTTGTTGCCATTCAAGTTATAATCAAGAATCCATTTTCTTCGATAAAAAATGAATACATTTGTCGACCATCCATCAGCCCTAACATCCAAACTTTACATGAACATTTATAACTCAAGTCATCCGCTAACGATGGGACGGTAAATAATTACGATAAATGCACATGCCACATGCCTCCCAAGTCATCTTCGTCCCAAAAACTACAGTGTTGATCATCTTGTAATTTAAATCATAATTTTAAGCTTCACTACCACGAAGCTTACGTCATGCTCCCAGAATAGAGCGCGGCTTTCAGTGTGTATTGTAGATTTTTTGCTGGCAGGTTATTGACTTGAACATTTAGATGTCACGGCAAGGGTACTGTGGAGCACGGCACTGTTACAACGTACCGAATGTTCGACAACATTGCAACCATGGACGTATAAAAAAAAGAGACGTATACCATCGTCAAATTCTTTACGCCGTGTTTTTTTACAATACAATTGGTATGTAGGAGTACTTTGTTTGTTTTTTAAACGACTGACACATTTGATTTAGCACAAAAACTCTTGTCAGAACTAGATTTTATAAAGGTCAGGTAATGCTAATATTTATTTAGGGTACCAACAAATTAAGTTTTAAATCATCACTCATAGAACTAAAATAATTGAGCTCATGATAAATCTTTGAGTTACACTGTTTATTTAGCTTTAAAGTTTAATGATCGTTTACAGACAATCATTTGGAGTATTGACTATTTAAATCTGAAGCGAAAATAGAAATCTGTTTAATTGCAATAATAATATTTGAGTAGCGTCACTGCTGGGTAAATTTGTGTAGGCGTTAGTATAGAGATCAGACTTAGGAAAATACCTTTAGTTGTTAAAACACTCATATTTGCTGTAGAGCAATCTTGACGAAACCTGTATGTTTGACATGCAATAAAAAACTTCAATGTTTGAAATTAATTTTAGAAGATTCTTTTTTTCGTGTTTACGAAATTACCCAAGATATTAGACAATTTCCTGCTAAGCTTAATTCAATCATAATATTAGAAGGAACGGCTAAGTAGAAGCTTCAATAATGGAGACGTCTTAAGAATTCTGATTATTTGTCGCTGTACGTTTTCTTTATCAGTATACACAGAAGGGTTTCGACGGAGGGAATAATCTCGAGTGCGCAATGCAATACCCGTGAATGTGAACAGAATCTCAACAATAATTCACCCGCAATCTTCGAGTTGAATTCTCTCGACGCTGCGTTTAAGCTACTCGAGAAAAGTGAGCAATTATACCGGTGTTAACCCGCGCCCCGAGAGCTCTCGTGAGCACGCATTTGTACGTATACGCAAAAAACATGGCACCCGAGAACCAGTTAATAATGTTAGGGTTGCTGGTACTGAAAACAACTCACGCTGTTAAGCCGAACCTGCCGAAGCTAATAACCGTACAGCTAGGGTTGGAAATAGACGTTATTTCCTCGACTAATGTGCGGATGCACTCAGTTCACGGTTCACATGATGAATGTTGGAGAAAGGACAATCATCAATACAAACAAAACAGTCGTAAATTCTGTAAAACGAAAATACATTCTGAATGTTCCATTTGTAATTTTGTAATAAGATTAGCCCACTTTTTATTTTCGTTTAAATAATGAATCAAATGTTTCATCCATATAATACTTTTATTATGGTAAACAATAAAACAAAGTCGTAAAGAAGGAAACGACGAAGTTTTACGGACATTAAAGTGACTTTTGCATGTCAAGAGGGTATTTAATTCAACGAGGGCCCACGGGGCTTAAGAACTCAAACTTAATTATTCTTAAAGGTCATTCATTTTGTAGAAGTGGGAACCAATTCGAAACGTTAATATGTACCGAGTTTTAAAACATAGCTGACTATTTATAAGATTATAAGGACAAGTGGACTAGTTTCTAAACTTATGAGAAATAATCATTCTTGCCTCCTTATTCGTTAATTCAAATAAAACAATCTGACAAAATTCCTAAGTTCAAATATGTCATGTCGTTCATACCTTTGATTGTCACGTGCAGAAACACATTACATAAACAATTAATAAACATCAAGACCATATAAAATAAAATAATGTAATTAAAAATGCAGAAAAATGTACCAATACTTTTGCGTTATAAACGTGGTAGGAACACGTGCTCGTAACTGCATATAAATGCATGAGTGTTGCGTCATCTACTATAATGTGTATGTTAGCAGCCATAGCAACGTTATGAGTGCCTTTGGAAGTCTACAAAGCTGTTTATTCTCTGTACTTAGTTCTTGTGAAACATTTTCATTATTAAATATCTAAGCATAGGCTTTTTTCTACCTAACAATATAATAACGACGTTGGAAATAAGGGCCTCGAAGGTATACTGATGAAACGTGTCTAGTTAGAATTCATAACGAGCAGAAAATCGACATTTATGTTTATGGGAGCGATTATTTCAATAACTTTTTGTCAATCCAAGAGACATTCCAACCAGGCACACGTCCATCACGTGTGTCGCCATCTAAGCTTAACCTCGGTCCTCTTGCTGTAACTACCATCGTATTTTGAGTCTTACTCCAAACACTTAACAGAAACAATTCTATCATCAATAATTGCAAACTAGTTGAAGCGTCGGCCTAATTGCTACGCAACTTTTGCAATTTGCCGTCTAGTGCTGGTAAAAAAAAACACGATGCTGCCCGTTATATTCTACCTAGCAACAACCAACCGGTGGAGAGTTCGATGTCCGAAAGAAATGTGGTCACCTCATAGATTCGCCATTCGCAATTCATCATTTTGTACAAGCTGTCTCTTGGGCCGTCGACGGAGTAATTGTGCGATCTATGGCAATATTACCATTCCATTAAAGGCTCTTACAGCATGGATAATTTTCTATTTATGTAGCAATACTTCGAAATTGTAGCTCGTACATGGATTGTTAAAGTACCTGATTTATGAGGTTTTGAGAAATTTGTAAAATCTTAAGTAATTTGATGTGAGCTGTGTTGAAAACAGGCAGCAATATCCTTTTATGGCTTCAGTTAGTGCATCGTTAATCAATTTGCCAATGTAGAATCTTATTCTAATGAAATACATCAATTTATACTTGTCTTTCTAGGCAATTTTTAGTAATTTATCTTCACCACATAGATATGTCATATAAACGACAATAAACATGCAAAATCTATATTTATCCGAAACAAGTCAAGATTGGCATATTAATCGAATAATGCAGTTATATTGTCTTCAGAAGTGAAACAGCATTAAAACGAGCAGACGTTGTTAAATTTAAATGTTACGTCTACAATATCATTTGTCTTGTAAATCATCGAACCACCGAGGATGGCCTAGAAAACTTAGGTGCGGCAATGTGAATATACTTGACTTTCAAAAAGGATTGGCCGGAAAAGGCAAGGCTTTTAGAAGAGTTTTAAGATATGGATAAACGTTTACCTAACGTTCACACGTTAAGTGTATTCAAAACAATGCGATGTGCTCTTATGAAACTCTTAAATCTTAAATATATGATGATGAAACCAAAGCATCTATAACAAAATACAAAAATACCAGTCAGGATACTTAATAATAATGTCAAATTTAAATAAATGACTTCACCATGCGGCTACATACAGCCTTTGAGTCTAATTTGTATGCAAATGCTAGCTTTGCAGTTGCCCATTAACTAGTCAGGTCGTCTGCCAGTGTCCGGTTGTACTTTCATCCTTGCCCTTAGCAACAACGCACTAACGTCAGTTCATACGACATTGAAACATATCCCGAGTGGTTGTAACCGCAGCCTCGGGATGCGTCGGCGCACCCAGCCGTACAAGGACTCTTCATGACGTCACCTACAACAATACAATTACGCACACGAAATAACATCTTTCTCCATATTTGCAAAGGCGAAATTACTTCGCAGAAAGTACTCCTTGTAATCCTTATATGCGGTTTTTCTTTGTTGCTACACATTACCAACCCAATGATAGTTTACGTCTCGCTATGGTAAAATGTCTATCGAAGTTTTATGAATCATAAAACGAGATGTAATGCCTTATGTGCATCGTTCAATTTGGCGTCAGCATTTATGCTAAACGGAAATGTAACCGCATTTCCTAATGCATGACTAACTAGTGTCACCGATAAAATACTAACACAATTATCTTCGGAAATAGTGTAGTCCGTGCACAAACATACATACAACTGAAGCGGTGACATCAGTGTTTGCCGGAGATTGTCGTCAAACACGACTTACGTAGATCACATGTTATACAACTGATTTGCCAACAGATTAGCTTGTCACTTTTTTGTTGTTGTGGCAGCACTTTCTAGTCGCTTCTTGATTCTGACAAATAATTAAACGTATTTGACAGTAGCACTCGCGTGAAATTAACATGTCTGTTTGTTTTATAAATCAAATTCTAAGTTTACGCAAGATGGAAGTTATGTCAAATAAACAAGCACATCAGTTAATTTGTCTGTATAGGTCATGTTTATGACATAATGGTTACCTCAAACCACATCAAGATATATTCCCAGCCAATTTATTCTATTGAAATTATAGAATAGCGAAAGGAAATCCTTCTTCTATTCATCCATGGTGTAATTTGATACCAAAAGTAAAACCACAGTGGTTTATTGCCTTACACATAGCTTAATAAAGTATTAGTCTGAGCTCATAAGTTATAACAGTTAGCGGTGTAAATGAATTATGATTTACATAATGTACACTACTTTAATTGAATGTCAATCTTGACCCATATTGTCCAACGATTTCCGGTTCTCCGGTGTGGCCGTCCTTCATGTTGCCGCAAAGGTCAAGCGTGGCGAAAGATAAATATGTAAACATTCACTCGGTTTCGTAGAGCGTTATACCTAATTAATTAATGTGGGCGGTACATTATTACTTATATAACACGACTATGTAACGGCTTTTATTTTAATGGGTTTGAATTTATTACTTTGTCCTAGGACAGTCCCTTTTATTTAAGGTATCCTTTAAAGGCTTATATAAGCTGTGTTCGCCATTCCCATCGCGTAACCTTTATGTCGAATTGAATGGTAGTTCAAATTGTATTCATTGTTTTGACGCGGAGAGAAAAAGTTGCAAAGAAATTATTTTCAATTATGCTAAAAAATTATGAAACATGTGCATAATCAAATGACTGGTCGTCTTAAAATATTATTATTTGTTATAGAAATCTGTCTGTTTTCAAAAACCTTCTAAAACTCCTTTCTTTTTTATGACGGAGAAAGCAAACAGTGCCTTAAGCCAAACGTAACAGGCCAAATAACATGTTATAGTGTGTGTGTGTGGGTTATGCGTGGGTGATCCAAGTTTTATTATGAAAACTATATTCATAATTTCTGCGGTCTTTTAATGGACCAACTATTATGTCAATTTAAACTTCAAGAGTTCATATGGTTAAGTGCAACAATGTGTGACTTGGGAATGAGTGGATGCCAGTTCGAATTTCAATTGATTCGTCAGATCGCCCTTTTTTACTTTACTCTCTTATTAGAAGCAACATTATTGTATATTTATTTATAGATTTTATATTATAAATATATAAAGGAATATTATATTATATTTAAATATATCAATGATTATATTATAATTAATAATAACTTTAGGTTCAAATAAAATAATATTTGGTAATGTGAAGAAACATTTATTTATATTATTGTTAATAAAGTTAAAAACATAATTTATCATTTTGTATTATATTAAAATTAAAATAGAAGTGTTATTATACTTCTGACTTTATGAGATCATAGCTTAATATATTCATTTTCTCAAAGAGAAAAGAAGATTGAAGCTTAATCCCAATCTTAAAATCAAAATAAATTACGTATGACTTTATATTATGACCAGCACGCCCACTGTAAAAAACAGCGTAATCAATATTTAGTATGGCCTCCATTATTTTCAATGCAGCTAAGCAGACGTCGCCGCATGGAGGCCACAATGTTTGCACATATATCTGTGCCGCGTAAATTCTCCCACAGTTGAGTGCAATGGGATTTAAGCTGCTCAGGACATCTCTCATCTCGCGCTTCCCATCTTTGAACCATTAAACCCCATATATTTTCAATGGGGTTTAGATCAGGGGAACGTGCTGGCCACGGAATAACTTTAATATCATTATGCTTGCTAAACCACTCTTTTACAATACTGGCACGATGTATCGGACAATTATCTTGAACAAAATTTAGTTCACTACATTCTTCTATGGGGTAAACATTACGCACAGTAGGTAGCATTATGTCATTTAAAACTTCAACGTAATTAGAGCTGTTCGCACGCGTAGGTATGAATTCCAGTTCACCCGGCCCTTGAGCACTAATCCACCCCCACATGTTCACACTTATTCTACCGGATTCTGTATTCGGAATAATGTTTTGCTCAGACTAGCGAGTATTATCTTTTCGCCATAAATGAAGTCTTCCTTTCTGGCAAGATTTGAAAGTCTTTTCATCGGTAAATATGGTTGTATCCCAGTTAAAATCTAAATATTCTCGAGCAAAACGTAGTCGTTCCTCCTTGTGTTTTTGTGTCAAAAACGGTTTTTTAGCTGGTTTCCGGTGATGTAAACCTTCAGCATGGAGTGCACGGCGAACAGTTCGTACTGACGTATCAAATTGATCAGCAAATATTTTTGTTGGAATGAAACCATTTGTTTCATATTCTTCCACCATGGCACGTCGCTGAGTCGGGTTTATAAGCGGTGGCCTTCCACTTCTTACACGACACTGCAGACTACCTTCTTCCTCGAACCTCTTTATCCAACGGCTAACAGTATTTCTCTGAAAAACGAAAATTTTATTATAAACTTGCAACTAGTGATTATATAAAAAAATATAGACCACAACAACCATAATTACAATTTTAAAAAAATACTTACACATAAGCCGGTTTGATTTGAAATTTGAGAAATATTCAACCCATTTTGATGTAAAGCGACAATATTTGCCCTGCATCAATCGTAATATTTGCTTGCATTTTGAATAAAGATAATAAAAATACACTAATCGCAATGAATACAAACGCTCCGAACAAAGTTCACCAACAAACAACGTCGTAACTAATTTATTAAATTAAAATCTAGTAGTTAGTTAATTTTTTTTTTACATTTACCCTCATCTTCATTCTTTTTTGTAAATAAGTTCGCGACACATTTCATCGCATATAACTAACTATAGAATTAGTGTAGCCATTCTTAATTCATGATTAAAACACAAAAAGTGTATACTGCAGTGGGGTTCGATTGCAGGTCTCAATGAGCGTTTCAGTTAGACCAATGCGTTATCCGCTAAGCCAAACAGACACTTATCTACATTATTGAAATTAAATAACAATATCTCAATACGATCGTCGGAATATTATGCATTTTCTGCTGTAATATATCTAATAGGCTGATAATCGATAGGTAACTGTGCAATAGCCCGTGTTAAAATTATTAATGATTCCCATTTTTATAACGCGAAGGCTAACTTTCGAAGCTGGAGTTTAAATACCATTACTGACCTAACGTACTTGTTTTAAATGAGGCAGGTTGGGGAGGGTCAGAACGCTATTTAGTAAATATTAGCATTTAAAACAGATAAAATATATCTTTGATTTTAGAAGTGTGTTGATACTTTTAAATATATAATCTCGTTTTATAGTTTCGTATCACACTAGTCCAAGCGACCTTGCTTGATAATACGTAACAGTGACACCGATTTGCAGGGCAATCCTCTCCTCAGATTTGATTATGCAAACGTTTGAGCTGATAAAATGTTACTCTAAAACGACCCACTTCGTTTTATTGATAAATTGCTACTTGCCTACTTATAGTATACATATTTAGTCAACCTTATTCTGCAAATTCCATCAGAATTCCAGAAATGATTTTTTTTTCTGCATACATGGAAAAAGTTGCCTTATCACAGACTAACAGTTTACAAAAAAAAGAAAGACCATCAGTTAATACGATAGACAATAGTCAGCTTTAAAATACAATGTTCTTTGATTTAAACGAACGAGTACCATCTTAGACCCGTTACCTACAAAATGGGGGCGTGACTTTGCGGGCCGTGCCAAAGATTTGTTTCTTATTTGCCAAGTATTCGCCGCGGTGTTTGCCTAACAGAGCCCGTGAAACGTTCCAAGTGTACCACTTTGGAAGCAATGTTATCACTAAATAATAATATTCATTTAGTTGTTTATTTTATGGTTTTCAGGAAATAGAAAGACAGCAATTAGAAATGCTGATATTCTCCAAATTCTCCTCTTAATATTGCAATCAAGAAAAGTCCAGATATTTCACAGAGAACTTTCTCGCACTAAGATAATTTTCGCAGCTTTAATTTGATACTTCCAAGTGATTCGAATCGTATTCGATACTTCGATTGTATTCGAATCGTTCGCAAACATTTATAAAGAAGTATCAAAATTAAATGCTGAGAATGTTTTCATTCAAAGATGTTCGAGATTTTCAACTATTATTGTTTGCGTAAAACTGCCTTCTTTATTATCCATCACTCAATATTTTTTTATTATTAAGTTGCTGGAAATATTCTTATCAGTCTTGATTGAATTTCAACAAAGGATCTTGGGGAATAGATAAATAGGTATATGACACAGCGCAAACCATTAAAATCCTGGGGTTAAAAAACATATATATAACAATGATTAAGTATGTTTTTCTTGTCTAAGGACTAAATATACAAACGTGACGCATTTACCTAACCAGTTACCGGACACGGAAAATACTTACTATGGAAATATTAACTCGTCGAAACATTAACGTTGAACTTAAACACGGCTGTAAAAAGCGGTTATGTAGTATGAGGGATCAGGTCGTCATAATTATGTTGAGTGGCTCCGTAGGGCCATGTCAGCATAATGATAGAAATCTGAAATGTAAAAGCTAAGTGAAAATTATTTATTGTATTATGTCCATGTTGTCCTACTAAATGTAAAAGCGTACATTCACACTCATGGAAATTTACGCTCAGAAGATTGTCATTGCTCATTTCTCGTTACAACCGCAACAATTACTATAAAGACTGTAAGTCCAGATAAGATGTAATTTATACGCTTCATCAATATCCTGCAGCTCCAATTAAAATATTCCTGGAAAAACTGAAGAAACCTTTAAACTTGGACAAAGTTAATATGCTTTTAATGAACGCTTATTTACCGTTTGGAAAAGTACGTGAAGCTAATTGTCATTTGTACTGCTATGAATTGAGATTGACAGCCCTGAGCACGCGGTGATGTTCAACTGTTTCAATCAACCGTGGGCTAACATTGACCCGGCCCGCAAATAGATCTAACGAGTAATTAAACATGCGCGCGAGTTAATCTTGTATTAAGGCAATTTTAATTTTTTGCCCTCTACGGTCAAGCTAAGGGGGTAATGGTTTATTTTGAGTTCATTTCATGCTGCGTCCAACTGTAAAAGGAAATCTACATTTCGTATGATATAAAGAGATAAAAGTACAAACAGTATGATTGTTGAGACTTACAAGATTCTGATTCGTATCGCATAATCCTAAAGCATTTTCGGATACGACAGACAGTTACCTAAACCAGTGTGCGATACAGCCGTTGAACTCTATGTACCTCATTATTGTGTACTGTTATAGTAAAAGTATAAAACGAACATGGACGTAACTGTTGTATGCGAAACGAACTTTCGTGTTGATATTTTTTTATTTGATCAAATACTGGTTTGTTTTACAGCATTGGTATTTAGCTATTTTTCAGACAGGCCTTGTTTCTTCTGCCTTCCTTACTTTGTGCCATACCACCTTATACCTAAACCTACACATTAAAATTGCAAGTATGTTTCAACTGTTGTCAGTCTAATAGCATTTTTGATAGTATCTCATACATTGTGTACAATTAAGGTCGTTTTTTGCTGAAAGTCTAAAAGTAAATGATTATTTTTACACTCAGCACGTATATGAGCGACAAAATTGAATAGGCCTAGATGTAATAAAAGTTAAAGTGCATGATAACATATCCTCTGCGGCTTAAATAACTGCACTGCCGTCCACTTCCTCACTATGCAGAGAGAAAATCTCCTAGTTTATCTTTAACTACACATTTATCGCTGTTAGACGCTAGTCACCACATTAACAGTGTGACATACCCCTAACATAAAATGTTTTACGACTGCTTTGATCATGGTCTAGCATTTATTTTGTCACTTAATAACGGTTATATTTACACTTAATAAAATTTGAGAATTTAATTTAATTTATTCTGGAACATGCACGTTTGTTATTGTGCTATCAAAGCCCTTTTCGCTAGTTAACAAAATCAAATACTGTGAACATATTATCTAGACGTAAAATATCATAACGAGATGTTTCTTAATAATAAAAACATTGCTTTCTTTTTTCTTTTTACTAAAAACTTACGGTTCAGAAATCAATACTCAATAATGAATCTACTGCTACATACAAAGACTGACATTATTTCTGACGACCTCATGAAGGGTCACGTGTATTACTTGCAATCGTTGCATATCATATATCACAACATGTATGATTGCGAAAGAAGCCACAGTAATAAGTAAAATAACGTAACGTGCTATATATTCTATGTTACGTATGTAATAACTAAGAACCGCAAATCAAACTTAGACCGCAAAATACCTATATTTACCAATTCATCACCACCCACACGTCAACACAAACCAATCTTCACATCACCCACCATACACGGCTTCGTACACAAAAACTATTGAGTTTAAACCAAACAGAGTACATTGACATGCGAACTTATAAACCATCACTAGCGTATAAGACCGCCTTAATGCGGCCTGTCTTATGTCAAGATACATCATGTAGAACATTGAATAACGTCGTATGTCTGTAGGCTGTATCGCGCATAAGAAACGTTGTCTGTTACCGTTATCGTCTGTCAGTAGGTTTTATATCTGATGGACGGTGCCAGCGGAATAACGGTGCCCCATGCATATAATGCTAAGCTCACTTGCCTAAGGGTGAGGTTAGGATGTGGTCAACTACAATTTACAGCGGGAAACGTAGAAACGGAAACGGTTTCAATCAACGCAAATTGTATCCTAATTAGTATCGTATTGTAAATTACTATCCCCGTCGTTGTAAAGTCAGAAGTTGTATTATAATATTCTTACAGTCGTTCAAATCAATATTAAGAACACCTCTTATAAAAAAAGTTTCGAAAGACTTATTTTAACGAACATAAAGTCACTTGAACTGAAACCAAATGTTTACATTACAAATACAACAAAAAAAATGAATAGGTTTTTACGTCGTACGATTTTATAAGTACATGACATTTGATCGATAGAAATAGTCGAATTTTAAAAAGGTGTATAGCTATGTATTTTCTGCCATGCCATGTCCTATCAGAACCTCGATATTGAAAATATAACTCCAGTAATCCTATACGATCAAACATCGTACTTTCATTTTCACGTCTTTGGAGAATCATAAATTCATTTTACGTCCTAATCAAAATATACTGAGTATGTAATAATTGTGGAGTTTAAGAGGCTATCTCAGAATATACTGGACCGAATAATTTAGGTAATAGACTGCAACGTTATTATCTGAGTCTCGTAGGTTATATATTGATCCTAGAAACCTCCCATAGAAACAGGGATTGCTCATCTACCCACTGCAGAAATGGGAAATAATTTAAAAACGGACAACAAGACATCTTTATTAGACCACATGATATTTCAGCTTGTAAATATTCGATTACGTGTTGACATAAATAACTTTGCAGAGTGAAAACTAGCTACTAAACCTATCAGAAACTCAACAACTATGCTTATCTAAAGAGATCTGATACTCGGTTGTAAATCTCTTGAGAGTTTATTCTGCTTTTTGCACGTATTTATGAGACGTTATATGTAATTTTAGAGAGTGAATTTAAAATAGGTTTTCTTTCCTAAACGAATATGATTGCCAATCTAGGCTATAAGTTTGAAAATACCTTTTAAATATAAAGTTGAAAGTACTAAATTTATAATCTCTTACTAAGCTCATAGGCACTTGAAATTTCTAAAGACAAAAGTCTGCGTCTCATCTCGCCTCTTGATCATGATTTTCCAAAACGTCGAATGTTACGAATTACGAGTTTTTCACGCTCCAGATAGCGTATTTAAAAGCATGCCTCGGACACAATGATAGAATTGTAACAGCCACCGTTTATACCTAATGGTTAAATACTTACCAAGTACCTGTAATCGCTTACATAACATTCACTCTTACACAGTGACCAACTGCAATTGTTACAATATTATAATAAAGAACAATAACTAAAAGTAATCACATATCTATATAGGACAACGTGCGCGTATTGCGCAGCACTTGTTTTCCATATAAAATTATTTGCATGTCAATTGGGTAAGGCCTGTTTTATAATGTGTTCAAAATGTACATTCATAACAACTACATTAAAAAGATTTCACACTTCAGAGGTTATGCATGCACAAATAGTTTGCACAACTTATATAACTGCGTTATAAATATTTACTCAAGTTCTTAAAAATAATATTTTAAAGATAAATTTACCAACAGATCAAATATAATCTTCGAAAAGAAAAGCTAATAAAACGACTTGAGTCATTGAATATTATTACATCTTTCTTACGATACCCTTTAAAATGAGCTTTAAACAGCCTGTCAACAAAATAGTTGTCAGCGTAAATTAATGGCACTCGTAAAGGCTGTGCATAATAGAGATCACACCGCAGTGTCGTGCAGTGCGCTGGCGCATGGAACACAACGTGATTTATGCATTTCTAATCGCGCATGTGCCATGCCGCTCGCCCAGTTATACAACCAAGTATGCCTCAGTCAATAATAGTAACGTTGCTAAGCAATACATACGGAAAACTTTGTAAAACTACATAAATATTTGTAAACCTTGTGTTGCAATACAGAGGTTCAATGTCACTCGGCCGATATGTGTGAGAATTTGTAATGTTACACCTATCTGCCAGACGTGCTGTTATATTCAAGGTCTCGTTTGTCTTTATGTGCTGTTTCTCTAGTTTTTTTGTTTGATATGCTGCTACCAGCCTTTATTTGTTTTTTTTTGTAGATTAATTAGCTAACAAGCAATAAAAACTGATATTAAGTCTTTAATAATAACTGTATTGTAGACTTCCAATTTGAGTGAACTGTGACTGTTCTTTTGAGAATTATCATTATTTAAACCCGAGGCTTGCTTGAGCAAGATAATGACGTATGTAAAATTGATATCGTTTGAAAATTGAAAAATAAGATCTATATCTAAATGAAAAGGAAAACTCAGTATGCATTACTTGTCGTCTGGCAAAAGGCCCGCACGTATCCTACGTTTGTTCTGTGATTCAAATCGATTGGTTTTTCACATTTTTCTTGTGTGCTACTAAATTCTAAGTTTCAAGTCGTACGACTATTAACAAAAAAGAAACATGAGGAACAATTAAACAATTAGTCACTAGTTTTACTGGGCTTAATTTAACATTTCATCTATTTCTGTTTCAGGTAAGGCAATGTCTTCTAAACGGGTGACATCTTTTCCCAGAAGAAGGTAGGTATCTACGTCAGTGTTGGTGATCAATCAAAAGACGTCCATCTGATGCTCCAGCCCTGAGAAAAGTCAACTAGGCCGACGTACTATTTTCTTTTGAAGATGTCAGCATATTGTTTCATGTCAAACTTGTCGACATCATTGTGTGAAAGCTGGTTTTTAAGCAAATGAACCTGCCCTCTGAGCGTAGAACAAACAAACACGGTCATCCACCCCGGCATTGGTTACTTAATGTCCAACGATTAGTCACACGGCTCAAAGCAAATATTTTGTTAGTGCTCGACGCATGGCGCGATCGTATGATTTGGCTGAAAACCGCAAACTTATTTACCTATTTCACACTTCAATTTTACATTAGTCATGTATCGTTCTTACGTCATTGTATCATCTTGTCCCACAAGGATCTCAGACTTGAATGAGGTGTCAAGTTTACATATGACGTAATGAAGCATCATTGTTAAAACTATATTTATAGTCCCATCAAATATTTAAAACGGGTAGCGTTTCTTGACTCTACTTGCCCATATTAAGTGCACCTCGACAGTTAGTGGGAAGTGTCCCGTTAGAATATAACACCGAATCAACTCAGAGATCTGAAATAGATTGTTTACGCCATGTCCGGGCGCAATGCCAACGGTCACCTGAAGCCGTACTATAAGGTTTTGGCACATAATTAAATTTTTATCAACCAGTCTGGCGTTTGAGTCATTTCTGACTGGCATTCAGTCTGCGATTTCTGAGAAATTGATCTAATATATTGTATCTAATTAGATTCCGTGAACATTATTATCTGTTTGTCACGAGTTCATGCATCTGTGATGTTAGCAACAAAGTTTGAACAATTGCAGGGCTGAAATCGTTATGCAATTAATATGAATAATGCAGCGGTGAGAAGTCCTAACTAACATTTACGTTATGACATTTATACCAATTGATTTATGACTTACTATATATTCATTGAATATTAACGTAATTCTAATGTTGCAAATACTTTATAACATTGGAATATATGTTGGGCAAAGTGAACGACACGCGACAATAGCCGATTGTGATGCTATCACGGTGTTGCTCATTACTACAACTATCTTTGCCCTGTCGATCTCCAGCCAAGATACCGACTGATGGAAATCAATGGTTTTATTGTTTCTGTATTCGTGCTTTGAATTCACCTTATGACCGTGACGTCACTTCACAAGTTAAAGGAGTGTTCAACAATTAAATTGGGCAACACCCAACTATTGTTTATCTAAAAGCTTTAATTACCTACATCAACACGTGTACGATTCGATTCGGAATAATTTCCGACTCAACAAAACTAGACAAATTGTTCAAACGTTTCATTTATATATTGGTCGACAAGATTTATAAAGTTGTCGACACAGCTATTAAATAAATACAATTAACACAGATTCACTGCAATTAATATTTCTAGGTCGTATTTAGAATATGTGTTTGAGTAAAAACTATTTAGTGGTTCTCTTTGGCATCGTTATCTAGCTGTTGATGTTAGATAACCTCTAGGTTGTGAGTTTGTGACACAGGGCGTTAGTTTTCAATAGATCCCTGATGTCAGCCATCTTTGTGTAACCAGCTATCAATGTTTATCTAGTATGTTTACATTTGCACGGTGCTCGTGATAACGGTAATGATGTACGAGATTAACATTAGTTTTAAAACTTTAAAGTAATGCATAAATTGTTAAGACTTATTTAGGCTACTTGAGACCAATAATGCCGATGTAAGACTTTGTACTCTTTTAGTATCTACTACGAAAGTACCAAATTATTTGGACCGTTCAAGTTATCCCTTTTTGACACTAATACATTATTTTTAACACTTTCACCAGCAAGTACCATTATATGTCATTAGTCAAGCGTACCAATTATTTTATATCTATTAAAGCCATTAAAGCTGTAATTCGTTTTTAAATAACGTTAATCTTGTGACATAATTCTCAGTTGAAATGTCCTGCCGGTAGTGGGTAAGACACCTTACGTAAAAGTTTTACGTGCGGTATTTCAGACACGCTGCGCGGGCTCGTGTGCAGCTCGTTATGAATTAAAAGTGTGCATTATGCAGTTAGCCTAATAGTCTAGCAGTAGCACACGGTAACGGTAACCATTAACACTTTTCTAGGCCGTACACATGTTCTAAATACTATAAAAATACTACTAAGCGTT
Organism: Trichoplusia ni; assembly: GCF_003590095.1. Lineage (NCBI taxonomy): Eukaryota > Metazoa > Arthropoda > Insecta > Lepidoptera > Noctuidae > Trichoplusia > Trichoplusia ni. The sequence goes on along the minus strand of NW_020800561.1, from coordinate 2,446 downwards.
TCGTAATTCTCGAACAAAACTTTCTGGGTCTTATAGCCACGAGTAACTGTTAGATAATGAAGCTCATCTCTAATCAATCTATACCCATCTAACTTACAGTAACGTTATTGTCACATTAAAGGTCAAAAAGAGCAGTTTTTTAGATGCCGCCGTTGTCTCCGAGCCAAAGATACGTCAAATCAATCTTATCAATGTCTCTAAAGCGCAGACCTAAGCGGATATGTTGAGAAAACGGGTCTTAGGTCACCTAACAGCACGTGTCTCATTGACGTCAATCAACACACATCGCGATAGCTTTCTAACGCGCCTATCCCTACTTAGCGCTTCATGTGTTTTACTTGAAACCAACCATTAATACCTATTCTAATTAAGGAGGCTTGCTATCGATCTTATGCACGTGGTTATGAAAGATAAATATTTGGGAGCCCATCAACATATTTATCATGTATATCGCTAATGTGTGTGTCCCCCATTGCTATCATAATATTGAGCGCGTACCGATAACCTACATCTTGGCCGCAACTTGTTTACTTCCATAGCACCTAATTGTCCAAATTCGATTACATCACGTGGCTGTATTGCTACCCACGCCCATTGTCCGCACAAATTCATCGACTCTCGATTAAGTATGTTATTTATTTCACAATAGATCGTTCGCCCAAATAGACATTTTGCAACTTGTTTTGATAATATCTAGTGTACGTACATATAAGGATATTGACAATATTTTACAGCGCGACCTCACCAAGTATCTGTTTGTAAGCCCTTATGGTTATGCTTCTAACAGCTTTGTTTACTAGTTTGTAATGTTTGCGTAATTGACGATAACTGACTGCCCTTCTGTTTATTTCCTTAGGCCCTCGTTTATTATGTCATTTGCTGTTCAGGAATTCTTCTTACTGCCATAATTTTATGAAATTTCTGTGAACATTATCAACAATGATAAAGTTATGTCCTATATCATCTGAGTAATCATCACGTTCAGCTAATATTATGCAAAGTTTACTTAAATATGAGATAATAATGTTGATTTTAGTCCAGATTTCTGTTTATCGTGACTCACATGTTAATGTATCGCTTACTTAAAATCTAGCTGTGTACGTCGCAGTCGCATTGCGTAACACTCACCGGCTTGTGATTTACGCGCTCCAGAGAAGACTTGTTAACATGTTAGATATTTCACCTCACTCCTCTCTAAGCGAATTTTCAAAAGAAATATTTCGTTTATGACGCTACATATGACAAATATACGCGCATGTAAATTAATATAGTTTTTATTCGCGATGCTAAAAAATCCACCGCTGGCGGTTTATGTAAGTGCTCTAAAAACCGACTGCGTAGGACGAATGTCATTCTTTTAAACTGGTTTCCATTTATTTTTGGTATTCTGGAATCTGAGGCGCAGTTCTGTTTTAAAAACATATAACATTGTATTAACATCTAACCTACATTATGGAAAAGTGGATATAGAGAGCTATAATTGAATTCATATTGTTTCCCGTGAGAATAAAAATTTCCCTTACGAAATTTATGACATTTATGTAATCGCGAACATTATCAATTTTATTTCGTTATGCACTGTATACAAGATCGTAAACGAATACGGATCCGATTAACCCTAGAAAGATAGTCTGCGTAAAAATTGACGCATGCATTCTTGAAATATTGCTCTCTCTTTCTAAATAGCGCGAATCCGTCGCTGTGCGTTTAGGACATCTCAGTCGCCGCTTGGAGCTCCCGTGAGGCGTGCTTGTCAATGCGGTAAGTGTCACTGATTTTGAACTATAACGACCGCGTGAGTCAAAATGACGCATGATTATCTTTTACGTGACTTTTAAGATTTAACTCATACGATAATTATATTGTTATTTCATGTTCTACTTACGTGATAACTTATTATATATATATTTTCTTGTTATAGATATCGTGACTAATATATAATAAAATGGGTAGTTCTTTAGACGATGAGCATATCCTCTCTGCTCTTCTTGCAAAGCGATGACGAGCTTGTTGGTGAGGATTCTGACAGTGAAATATCAGATCACGTAAGTGAAGATGACGTCCAGAGCGATACAGAAGAAGCGTTTATAGATGAGGTACATGAAGTGCAGCCAACGTCAAGCGGTTAGTGAAATATTAGACGAACAAAATGTTATTGAACAACCAGGTTCTTCATTGGCTTTCTAACAAAATCTTGACCTTGCCACAGAGGACTATTAGAGGTAAAAAATAAACATTGTTGGTCAACTTCAAAGTCCACGAGGCGTAGCCGAGTCTCTGGCACTGAACATTGTCAGATCTCAAAGAGGTCCGACGCGTATGTGCCGCAATATATATGACCCACTTTTATGCTTCAAACTATTTTTTACTGATGAGATAATTTCGGAAATTGTAAAATGGACAAATGCTGAGATATCATTGAAACGTCGGGAATCTATGACAGGTC
>NW_020800560.1:37500-39131 GCF_003590095.1 Trichoplusia ni | reverse complement strand
TATGGACAAGGCCGCGCCAACCTTGCCATCCAGCTTGCTGCCGTCTGTAAATATTCTGACTTTGAGTCAGAATTTCCCGTAGCTGTTCTTCGTCCACCAGGTTTTTAAAATCTAGGTCCTTGTGTAAGGCTGGATGAGGTACATTGATCGCTGATGCCATCCGCTCGATCTCCCGGTCACCCAGCCCCGGCAATGGCCCCCCTCTCCTGGCCTCATACAACGAAGCCACCTCTTGTACTCGAAGGTCAAGAGGCAGCAATCCAGCCAGCAAAGTGCCGAGTGCAGGGAGACCGTGCGGTAAGCCTTACAGATTTTCTGGGCGAAGTCTCTTTGGACCATATTCAGCTGCTTTTTGACGCACAGCTTTCTTGCTGCCGGTGCCCATACACTAGCGGCGTAAAGAATTATGGTTCTACTGTTGCCACATAGATGGTACGAATATTTCTGGGTTTAGTCCCCAGCTTGCCCTTGCCGCTTTTGCTAATCTCTTGTAAATCCCGATGGCTTTGCGACATTGGTTGGAGACATGCTTATTAAAAGTAAGTTTCTGGTCTATTGTGACTCCCAGCAATTTGATTTCTTCGGCCATCTTTATTCTTACACCTCCCATACTGAGTCGCGGTTCATCGTATTTGATCTTTCTTGTGATGATCATTGCGTACGTTTTTTGGGCAGCAAATTTTAGTTTGTTGTTGCGGCCCCACAGTTCTATGAGGTTGAGGGTTTCATTTGCTTCCCTTTCTATCTCTATTGCTTCATTTCCCTCAAAGACGAGCGCAACATCATCAGCGAAGGCCTGACAGTAAACACCCCTTCCCTCCAGGTCCCTGAGGAGAGGGTCGAGTAGAAGGTTCCACAGGGTAGGGCCTGCAATCGATCCTTGGACGCAGCCCTTCGTGGTCTCCATATCGAACTCCTTGCCGCCATATCGGACCCTTACTCTCCTGTCCTCAAGGTAACTGCCATAACTTTTCTGATGGCGTAGGGCACCGCTCCTCGTGGAGCCTCTGCTCAGCGCTGGCCACCATGCGTTATCAAATGCTCCTCTATATCCAGCGACACCAATGTGAGCGTTTTCTTTCTTTCGAGCCCTTTCCTGATGTGTCGCATCAAGGAATAGAGGGAGTCCTCCGTGCTTTTTTGGGGCATGAATCCGTACTGGCAGGTACTGGTTCTCGGCAAAAGGTGATGTCTAAGTCTATACACTATCATCTTTTCATAGATTTTGCCGAGAATCGGCAATAGCCCGATTGGCCTATACGACTTCGGGTCTTTGTACGTTGGCTTTCCGGGCTTTTTAAGCACAACGACTATAGCTTCCTTCCATACCTTTGGGAAGTGGCGTTCACTGTAGCATTTGTTATATATTGATAGGAAGAGTTCTTTATCGTTGTTTATGGCTGCTAGGCATATGTCGGCGGTGAAGCCATCTGCTCCAGGCTTTCTTGGGTTAAAAGACGCGCCAGCCCTTCTTAATTCTGACAATGTAAATGGGGGTTCAGAGGAATCATCTTCGTCATCCCCATTCTCCCTGTCCGCCATTATCCTTATTTTTCTGTGGTATTCTGTGTCGGTGTCCACGGAGTCCTTGGGATAAAATGATTTAGTAAGGAGTTTTACTGATTCGTCGG
>NW_020800560.1:27500-30000 GCF_003590095.1 Trichoplusia ni | reverse complement strand
TATTAGTATGTAAGTGTGTAGTACTGTGTGTGTTGTGCGTTTGTGTAACTTCAACTGTGTGGACCGTCGGTTCGTAACAACGTTACGATTCGTTAACGGTTCAAATGTTATAAAATATGACTTTAATCGTGACGTGATCGATTCAAACGCGCACGGATACGCTAATGTGAATCTTTCGCGAGTTCAATCACGATTATTTATTTTTGTGTAAATAGTATTGTTCTATATACGCATTATTATATGATTACATATATAAACTAAACAATGAATATAGTGAATACGGACTCTGTACAATCCGGGCAATTAAATCGTTGTTTGACGTATTTTATTATGTTAACCGAGATTATTATTAAAGTGAATGAAATCGTGTCTCGATACGAACGTTCACCATCGGGGTTTTTTCATTATATTGTACCCTTATAGGCGTCGTCGTAGTCGTCGTCGTCGTCGTCGAAAACAATATTCGTCTCAATTATTATACGAGCTCGCCCGTACAAGCGTCTGCGTTAATCCGTCGACGCGCGGGAATGAGGATTTCTCGTAAGTATCGATATAGAGAGAGGACGGTATACGTGTGTACCACCGCAATCGAAAATCGAAACGAACGAGAACGTCTTTCATATGAATGAAGCTCCCTGGTTGATCCTGCCAGTAGTTATATGCTTGTCTCAAAGATTAAGCCATGCATGTCTCAGTGCAAGCCGTATTAAGGCGATACCGCGAATGGCTCAATATATCAGTTTTGGTTCCTTAGATCTTACTCAGTTACTTGGATAACTGTGGTAATTCTAGAGCTAATACATGCAATCAGAACTCTGACCAGTGATGGGATGAGTGCTTTTATTAGATCAAAACCAATCGACGGATGGCCATGTGTCTGAAGTCGTTAATTTTGATGAATCTGGATAACTTTTGCCGATCGCATGGTCCAGTACCGGCGACGCATCTTTCAAATGTCTGCCTTATCAACTTTCGATGGTAGTTTCTGCGACTACCATGGTTGTCACGGGTAACGGGGAATCAGGGTTCGATTCCGGAGAGGGAGCCTGAGAAACGGCTACCACATCCAAGGAAGGCAGCAGGCGCGCAAATTACCCACTCCCGGCACGGGGAGGTAGTGACGAAAAATAACGATACGGGACTCTTACGAGGCCTCGTAATCGGAATGAGTACACTTTAAATATTTTAACGAGGAACAATTGGAGGGCAAGTCTGGTGCCAGCAGCCGCGGTAATTCCAGCTCCAATAGCGTATACTAAAATTGTTGCGGTTAAAAAGCTCGTAGTTGCATTTGTGCGCCGCGCTGTCGGTGCACCGCATCCGCGGTGATACTGACACGTCTGCGGAGCATATCGTCGGTGAGCCGGCGGTAATACGCCGGTTCAATATCAAAATCCTATCGCGGTGCTCTTCGGTGAGTGTCGAGGTGGGCCGACAATTTTACTTTGAACAAATTAGAGTGCTCAAAGCGGGCTCAAAATGCTGCTTGAATATTTCGTGCATGGAATAATAGAATATGATCTCGGTTCTATTTTGTTGGTTTTCAGAACTCCGAGGTAATGATTAATAGGGATAACTGGGGGCATTCGTATTGCGACGTTAGAGGTGAAATTCTTGGATCGTCGCAAGACGAACATCAGCGAAAGCATTTGCCAAAGGTGTTTTCATCAATCAAGAACGAAAGTTAGAGGTTCGAAGGCGATTAGATACCGCCCTAGTTCTAACCGTAAATATGTCATCTAGCGATCCGCCGACGTTACTACAATGGCTCGGCGGGCAGCTTCCGGGAAACCAAAGATTTTGGACTCCGGGGGGAGTATGGTTGCAAAGCTGAAACTTAAAGGAATTGACGGAAGGGCACCACCAGGAGTGGAGCCTGCGGCTTAATTTGACTCAACACGGGAAATCTCACCAGGCCCGGACACCGGAAGGATTGACAGATTAACAGCTCTTTCTTGATTCGGTGGGTGGTGGTGCATGGCCGTTCTTAGTTGGTGGAGCGATTTGTCTGGTTAATTCCGGTAACGAACGAGACTCTAGCCTGCTAAATAGGCGTCGTCATTTAGGTGTGCGTGGCTACGCGTCACGCAACTCACTGGCGACGTATTAAAATTCTTCTTAGAGGGACCGGCGGCTTCGAGCCGCACGAGATTGAGCAATAACAGGTCTGTGATGCCCTTAGATGTCCTGGGCCGCACGCGCGCTACACTGAAGGAATCAGCATGTTCTCCCTGGCCTAGAGGCCCGGGCAACCCGCTGAAACTCCTTCGTGCTGGGGATTGGGGTTTGCAATTATCCCCCATAAACGAGGAATTCCTAGTAAGCGCGAGTCATAAGCTCGCGTTGATTACGTCCCTGCCCTTTGTACACACCGCCCGTCGCTACTACCGATTGAATGATTTAGTGAGGTCTTCGGACCGACACGCGGTGGCTTCACGGCCGTCGGCGTTGCTGGGAAGTTGACCAAACTTGATCATTTAGAGGAAGTAAAAGTCGTAAC
>NW_020800560.1:0-22500 GCF_003590095.1 Trichoplusia ni | reverse complement strand
GCAACAGCGCTCAAACTGGGCAAGCGGACGCAGCCGATGCCCATCCCGCCGTGCCCGGGACCGACTGTGGCCATCTACCCGGCGGAGGACCAGAAATCGGTGTTAAAAACCGCGGAGGACACTAAAAAGGTTCTGCGCTCGGCCATGGACCCGTCCAGGCTGGGCGTTAAGATAAGTGCAGTCAGGAAAGTCGGCAACGCCGGGGTAATGGTGCAGACTACGTCGGACGCAGCGGCGGAGAGGATTCGCCAGGCACTACCCTCAACGCTTAGGCCGGGGGCGCCGGTGACTCGCCTCCCGCTCATATCATTGGCGGGTTTCGATAAGGGAACGACACCGGAAACATTCAAAAAGAAGCTGGTCGAGCAAAACTTCGAGGATAGCGACATATGGACCCCCACGAAGATAGAGGGTAGCATCCGGAAGGTGTACCAGAGGACCTGGAAGAAAGGAGACAGGTCCACCTGGATCTGTGAAGTGACCCCAACCCTGCGAAAGGAACTGCTCAGCCTTGGAACAATTTCAATAGGCTGGGATATAATCGAAGTGGAGGACCACGTTGGGGTCACATGCTGTAACAGATGTCAGCAGATGGGGCACCCTGAAAAGTACTGTCGGGCAAAGACATGGACGTGCGGCAAATGCGGAGAAGATGGCCATAAATCAGGGGAATGCCAAGCCGTGGAGCGTTGCTGTGCCACATGCAAGAAGCTGAAGCAGAGGGGCGCAGCAACGCACAGGACCAACGCGCGCGAGTGCCCAGCCCGACAGCATGCAGAGGCCCGGGCCGTCCAGATGGTAAGTTATGTATAAGTCCCTAAAGATAGGACAGATTAATGCGCAGGGGTCGGCAGTGGCCACACGAGAGCTGCCAGCGTTGGCACAAGAATGGCAACTGGACGTCATCCTTATACAGGAACCATATAATGACGTCCAGCAAGCCAGTGCCAACTACCTTGTGTGGGCAGGCCCGGGCGCAAAGGCGGCCATATACGTGCCCCGACTGGACGTGCAGTGCAGCCTGCTGCCGCACCTATCGACGGACCACTGCGCCGTATGTCACGTGTCCTGGGGGGGCGCCAACATCTACTTGGTCAGCGCCTATTTCCAGTATTCGCACGACATCCAAGTGCACCTCGCGCAACTGGACAAAGTCCTCAACGCGCTGAGGGGTCGTGCGGTATTGGTGGGCGCTGACACCAACGCGCACTCTCCCATGTGGCACTGCGAGCGGCGGAATTACGTGTCGCGGGGTCCGGAGGTATCGGCAAGGCGGCAGCACATGGAGGACTTCCTGTTGGCGAGGAACATCAAACTCCACAACACGGCAGGACAGCCAGCAACATTCAGCACCGCCAACGGGGAGTCCAACATCGACGTGACATTTTCGTCGGGGCGCGTACGGGTGTCCCAGTGGGAGGTCCACGCCGACGCCAGTAGCAGCGACCACCGGCTGATCACGTTTAGAGCGGGCAGCGTCGAGAATAATGAGCCCGCTCCGGCGGCCGAGCCGTCGGGGGCGCCGAGGAGGTTTCGGGACCGTGGGGTGGATTGGGAACGCTTCGAAGCTGAGATCCACGAGCGAGTGGGGAGCATTAAATGGGAGAGGCCTGCATCAGACGTCTGCAAGCAGCTTACGGAGATACTCACTCGTACAGCTGAAGAGTGCCTGGGAACGAGAGGAGACGGCAAGAAAGCGAAAGGGTATGAATGGTGGTCTCCAAAACTGGATTCCTTGCGTAAAAGACAAAATAAGGCGAGGAAAGAATGGCAAAGGGCAAGGAAGGTGAAAGGATTTCAGGAAGAGGATCTACGGAAGAGATTTAGTGAATGCCGCAGTAAGTATAGAAAGGAGATGGAGAGGGCGCAACTGGAGTTCTTCCGGAGGCTTGCCGAGTCCGGCAATGAGGACCCATGGGGCCTGGCATACCGTGCAGCCAGTGGAAGATTCCGTGCCCCTCCCAACCTAATCGCGGGGTTGAGGCTTCCGGAGGGACACACGACGGATGTGCGCGGGGCCATGCTCGGCCTGGTGAGGGCTCTGTGTCCGGACGATGATTCGTCGCGGGACTCGGCCTACCACCGAACGGTGAGGGTGGCGGCTGCATGCGTTCCGTCGGGTAAGGATGCGCCCCCTCCATCAGTTCAGGTGGTGGAGGATATAGTCAGGGGCCTCCCTAACACAGCCCCGGGGATCGACGGAATCACGGCCTGTATGGTTAAGCACGCTTGGCGTGCTGCCGGCCCAGAACTGACAAGCGTGCTTGGGAAATGTGTGGAAGAGGGCACGTTTCCGGACACGTGGAAGGATGGGAGGCTCGTTGTTCTGCCGAAAGGTAATGACAGGGAGCTCTCCGATCCCAAAGCGTACCGTCCGGTGACGTTGCTACCAGTGCTTGGGAAGATTTTAGAGCGGGTCATGCTGCGGTGTGCCCCCGCACTCCAGCGAGGGGTATCGTCGAGTCAGCACGGGTTTTCTCGGGGTAAGTCGACGCTAACAGCACTTAATGATATTCTGGACACCGTCAGCGGAACCACGGCACGGTACGTCCAGGCCATCTTTCTGGACATTTCGGGCGCTTTCGACAACGCGTGGTGGCCCATGATTCTCCTGAAGGCAAAGGGTGCGGGATGCCCGCCAAACGTCTATCGGATGCTGGCGGCGTACTTCTGCAACCGACGCGTCGGGCTCTTTGTCGGCGGGGGAGTCGTGTGGAAGACCGCTACCATGGGCTGTCCCCAGGGGTCGGTACTGGGTCCTTATCTATGGAACCTACTGATGGACGACTTGCTTCGATTGCCTTTCCCGGACGGAGTAAAACTGGTGGCGTACGCTGATGATGTTACGATCCTCATTGAGTCCAACTCAAGAGCCGGCATCGAGGCTTCGGCCTCATGCGCCCTGGGACTCATCTCTGGTTGGGGTGAGCGGAATCGGCTGGGCTTCTCGCCCTCGAAGTCATTTTCGATGACTCTGGGGGGGGGACTGGCCGCCCGCCCACCCACCATACGTCTCAATGGGGTCTCAGTCAAAAGTGTGCGGTCAACCAAAGTGCTGGGGGTGGTGATTGACGCGAGTCTGTCGTTCAGTGAACACGCACGTAGCATCGGCGAACGTGCGTCGTCGGGACTGGGGAAAATGTCACGCATGACTGCCACTTCGTGGGGCATGCGGTACAGGGCCCTTAAGGTCTTGTACGGGGGAATTTTCACCCCTATAGTGACATACGCGGCGGGATGCTGGTGGCGGCGGGTCTCCACATACGTGGTCCGCACCGCTTTGCTGAGAGCGCAACGGCCTGCTCTGATTCTGCTGACGAAGGCTTACAGGTCCACTAGTACCGCGGCCCTGCCTGTGTTAGCAGGGGTGTTACCGGCGGACCTCGAGGTTGCCCGTGCTGGCAGAATCGACGAGATGCGGGGTCTGCCTCGGCAGGAACTCCGCGAGGGCAAGAAAGACGCATGGAAGGGTGCGGTCGCGGACTGGCAGCGTCGCTGGGACGCTGAGACCAAGGGCCGCGAGCTCTACCGATTCTTCCCGGATGTGACGGCAAGGCTCAGGGCAACCTGGGTCGAGCCGGACTACCAAACCTCACAGATCCTGACTGGGCATGGTAGTTTTAGAAAGAGACTGTATGATATGAAGCTGCAAGAGACGAGTGAATGTTACTGCGGTGAAAGTGAGGAAAACATGGACCATGTACTATGGACTTGCCCGATATACGCGGACCTGAGGCGAGAGATGATGGACGGGATCGAACGCGAAGAGGTGGGACCGGTTTACTACTGCGACCTCGTCAGCTCGGAAGCTAACTTCCGGCGGCTGGGTCGCTTCGCACACGGCTGGTTCAAAATCAGGAGCGGGCTCGAGCAAGAGGATCAGCAAAGGGCGGGAGGCGAAGCCGTAAGTGTAATGTACAGAAGGCAAAGCAGCGGCTCTCCAGCGCTGGAACAGCAGTCCCAGAATGGGGAGAGTGCATTGAAAGGGACAGGATAAAGAATTTGTAGAGTCAAGAATCGCCTGCGGACGAAACAAGAAGCCAAGAGCGCTATAAGTCCGCAGCCGTCTCATGATTCGGCCCATATGACGAATTCGTCGGTGGGGCCATGGGAAGGTTGGTGGGATTGTCCCTATCTACTATCTAGCGAAACCACAGCCAAGGGAACGGGCTTGGGAGAATCAGCGGGGAAAGAAGACCCTGTTGAGCTTGACTCTAGTCTGGCATTGTAAGGAGACATGAGAGGTGTAGCATAAGTGGGAGATCGTTCGCGCGATCGTCGCTGAAAAACCACTACTTTCATTGTTTCATTACTTACTCGGTTGGGCGGAAGCGGTGCGCGGTCGATGTTAATCGGCGGGCGCACGGTGTTTCGTTCCAAGCGTGCAGAGTGGCGACGTGGCGGCAACGCTCGTCGCCGTAAAACTCCCGCGTGATCCGGTTCGAGGACACTGCCAGGCGGGTAGTTTGACTGGGGCGGTACATCTGTCAAAGAATAACGCAGGTGTCCTAAGGCCAGCTCAGCGAGGACAGAAACCTCGCGTGGAGCAAAAGGGCAAAAGCTGGCTTGATCCAGATGTTCAGTACGCATAGGGACTGCGAAAGCACGGCCTATCGATCCTTTAGTATAAAGAGTTTTTAGCAAGAGGTGCCAGAAAAGTTACCACAGGGATAACTGGCTTGTGGCAGCCAAGCGTTCATAGCGACGTTGCTTTTTGATCCTTCGATGTCGGCTCTTCCTATCATTGCGAAGCAAAATTCGCCAAGCGTTGGATTGTTCACCCATCAAAAGGGAACGTGAGCTGGGTTTAGACCGTCGTGAGACAGGTTAGTTTTACCCTACTGATGGCTTGTCGTTGCGATAGTAATACTGCTCAGTACGAGAGGAACCGCAGTTTCGGACATTTGGTTCATGCACTCGGCCGAGCGGCCGGTGGTGCGAAGCTACCATCCGCGGGATTATGCCTGAACGCCTCTAAGGCCGAAGCCAGCCTAGCCGAATCCGGCAAGGATATGCTCACTGTGGAGCCCCGAGAGTCGGGAGGCTCTAAACAATGTGACTTTACTAGTCGCGCTTCACCACGTGAGGTGCGACGTCGAAGCCCATTTGGATCGCGGAGATCGATGCTGTCCGTTTAACGCGTGCATCACGGCTCCGAAGGTCCGAATTTACCTCAGTTCGATGTCGGGGCTCGGAATAGTCTGTAGACGACTTCCGTTCCTGGCGGGGTGTTGTGCTCGGTAGAGCAGCGTCGTGCTGCGATCTGTTGAGACTCAGCCCTACGCCAGGTGATTCGTCCGAGGACGATGATAATGTAAACACACAAACACACATCAAGACAACGTGTGCGACGACGGACGATGTTCTGTCGCGTTTTCGTTTTCTTCATTAATATTTCATTAATACACGAACGGTACACTAACGATATAACACTCTGATTCAACAAACTCAATTTTAAACATATAAAAAAACGTAATTTTTCACCGCGCCCCATTGAGATGCGCTTGCGCATCTTAAATAGTCAATTTAATACACGAACGGTAACGGGTCAAAAAAATTAATACACGAACGGTAACGAACATCGAAATTTAAAAAAATAATCTTTCTCTCGATACAAATGAAGTTTACATCGATTATAACTGACGTCTATTAGCCGTTCCTCCTGTAAATCTCGATCGTAATATCAATAATACAACAACGAAACAAGCAAGCGCTCAGACAATATATTACATAGATATGTAGATGTAAACAAACGAATAACACAACAAGAACGCTAAACGAAACTAACTCGCACTCTCACTTCGTACATATACACCACGACGGCACGGGCAAGCTGTGACAAGCCGCTTGAGAGCGAGAACACACCTCGAACGAACATACATACTAGGTACCTACCTACCTAACTACAATATAAATGCAAAAAAAATATATCATGGTGGGTGATCTTAGCGTCTTAAACGCATCTCTAACTATGCATACATATATGTATTATAGTACCTACTAACTAGTAGTAGTAGTAGTAGTAGTAGTAGTAACCAGAAACCCAGCAGGCACGCGCGCTCGCGCGGGGGGGGGGGGGGGTGCTTGCGTTCCTGCCTTCATAGGCGTCTGTGTCACACCACACCAATGAAGACTCAAACACTCACCAAGTCGTTGAACCTAGACAAACACCCAGGCACCCCCCCCCCCCCCCCGGCCACACACCCCCACTCTGCAGCGCCTCAGGTTCTTTTGTGGTGGTCGATGTTAGTTCTTCAGGTTGATGGAGGCCACCCTCTCAACATATTCAATACCAATATCTGGGTGGGTGGGGGAGGAGCGGAGGGGGGAGGGTAGGGGCGGGGGCTAGGTCTCCACTGTCGGCTTTCACTCACCTCGAGGGTAGGTAGTGTTTGAATGACACCACCGACGATCCCTGATCTGCTGATCTCGAAACTTTTCAGTTCACTCGGTCGCTTGGTACGTGGATATCTCATCGTATAACGTATTTCTCCTCCGATACTATATACGTTTAAGTTTGCAACAATGTCATGCGGCGCGCGCAGATGCGCGCACGTATGATGTTGTGCGCGTGCGCGTGCGCAGCTTTCAGCGACTTAACGTTGACACGCGAACATTATTATGTTAGTGTGTTTCACGTTAAGTCGCTGAATGTCGTCTACGAACGAAAAATGGACGACACACACATGTAGTAATATTATTATGAAGATGATCAACACACATACATATTATTATATATATATATATAAGTGTATATATATATATTAGTATGTAAGTGTGTAGTACTGTGTGTGTTGTGCGTTTGTGTAACTTCAACTGTGTGGACCGTCGGTTCGTAACAACGTTACGATTCGTTAACGGTTCAAATGTTATAAAATATGACTTTAATCGTGACGTGATCGATTCAAACGATATATTTATATTTACATATTTACGGTTAGAACTAGGGCGGTATCTAATCGCCTTCGAACCTCTAACTTTCGTTCTTGATTGATGAAAACACCTTTGGCAAATGCTTTCGCTGATGTTCGTCTTGCGACGATCCAAGAATTTCACCTCTAACGTCGCAATACGAATGCCCCCAGTTATCCCTATTAATCATTACCTCGGAGTTCTGAAAACCAACAAAATAGAACCGAGATCATATTCTATTATTCCATGCACGAAATATTCAAGCAGCATTTTGAGCCCGCTTTGAGCACTCTAATTTGTTCAAAGTAAAATTGTCGGCCCACCTCGACACTCACCGAAGAGCACCGCGATAGGATTTTGATATTGAACCGGCGTATTACCGCCGGCTCACCGACGATATGCTCCGCAGACGTGTCAGTATCACCGCGGATGCGGTGCACCGACAGCGCGGCGCACAAATGCAACTACGAGCTTTTTAACCGCAACAATTTTAGTATAAGAATTGTTTTGTTGTTAGTTTATATAATAGGTATTAGATTAATAGTATTAGTAGTAGGTACACCTATTAGTTATTTTGGTAGTGTTTAATTGTATTAATAGTTTATTTTCGTAATTGGTAGTGTTTAATTATATTAATAGTTTATTTTCGTAATTTTTATATTATTTATTTTGGTAGTGTTTAATTGTATTAATAGTTTATTTTCGTAATTTGGTAGTGTTTAATTAAATTAATAGTTTATTTTCGTAATTGGTAGTGTTTAATTAAATTAATAGTTTATTTTCGTAATTGGTAGTGTTTAATTATATTAATAGTTTATTTTCGTTATTATTATATTAGTTATTTTGGTAGTGTTTAATTGTATTAATAGTTTATTTTCGTAATTGGTAGTGTTTTATTATATTAATAGTTTATTTTCGTAATTATTACATAATAACTATATATAATTGTAAGTGTAAGGTAGCTTCAGTTACCGTCGATTAAAAATACACAATGCCACCTAAAAAACGACCATCTTTATCTCGAAATTCGAGAGATGCTAAAAGGATGAGAAATGCGCGTTCTCAAGAATCGGCAGAGGAAAGAGCACATCGGTTAAACTCTATGAGAGTTAGTGCCTCAACCTCTCGAGCCAATGAAAGCTCTCCAGAGAGAGAGATGCGATTAGCAGCTGACAGAGCGAGACGAGCTACATCACGGGCGTCTCAAAGCTCTTCTCAACGAGAGCTGAGGCTTACCATTGACCGAGAACAACATGTGTTATCCCGAGATGCTGAAACTGCGTCACAACGAGAATTGCGTCTCACTGCTGACCGCGAACGGCATACATTGTCTCGCGAGTCAGAAACCTACACTGAGAGGGAATTGCGTCTCACAGCTGACCGCGAACGTCATATATTGTCTCGCGAGTCAGAAACCTTCACTGACAGAGAATTGCGTCTCACAGCTGACCGCGAACGTCATATATTGTCTCGCGAGTCAGAAACCTACACTGAGAGGGAATTGCGTCTCACAGCTGACCGCGAACGTCATATATTGTCTCGCGAGTCAGAAACCTACACTGAGAGGGAATTGCGTCTCACAGCTGACCGCGAACGTCATATATTGTCTCGCGAGTCAGAAACCTACACTGAGAGGGAATTGCGTCTCACAGCTGACCGCGAACGTCATATATTGTCTCGCGAGTCAGAAACCTACACTGAGAGGGAATTGCGTCTCACAGCTGACCGCGAACGTCATATTTTATCTCGAGAATCTGAAACTTTAACTCAATATGAAGACCGTTTGACAAATGATAGGGTGCACCATAATGTTATTCGATCTCTCGAAGACGCACATGAGCATGAACAACGACTAGAGTCGGTACGCGAATATTATAATTCTTTGAGACAAGAACGATCAGTAAGTTTGTCTAATGAAAGATTAAGAATCGAAAATATTCGGTCTCTTGAAACGGACGAACAGCGAGAGGCCCGTCTTACTGCAGACAGATTTCGACATAGCCTTAATAACTTAGATGTACACATAGAAGATCAATCTAGAAATTCGGTGGCTTGGTCCGACAAATATAAAAGTGGGTTTGCTTATAACCTCACAATTGATTATGGATCATCTTCTGTAATAGGCGATATGAACGTGGTATGTCGTTTTTGTAATGCTTCAAAGTGGAGTAAGGAGTCAGCTGGTTTCTGTTGTTCTACAGGTAAAATAAATTTGCCTTCATTCGAAGACCCACCGGAACCTTTGAAATCACTACTTTTAGGGGAACATATACAATCTAAACAGTTTTTAGATAATATTCGCACTTATAATAGTGCATTTCAAATGACATCCTTTGGCGCTCAACAAATCTCAGAAGGTCATTTCATGCCTACTTTTAAGATACAAGGTCAGGTTTACCATTTGATAGGATCCCTTTTGCCTGAAAACCAACCTAAGTTTCTTCAAATATATTTTGTATCCGACTACAACGAACAGTCGAATATAAGAAATCAATATTTCCCGAATTTAAATACTGAACTCATATCACAACTTCAGAACATGTTGCATCAGGTTAATTCGTATGTATGCAGTTTTAAATCGGCATTAGAAGCTCTTCCTCGAGATGATGATAACAATTATAAAATTGTTATAAATGCCGATAGGCGTCCAACTCAGGAACACCCTGGGCGTTATAATGCTCCATCCACGAATGAAGTTGCTGTGGTATTGGTCGACCAGGAATGTGATAGGCGTGATATCGTTATCCGTTCCAGAGATAATCGTTTGCAACGTATTTATGAAACCCACAGGGCTTACGACAGTTTGCAATATCCTTTGATATACTGTCGAGGGGAAGATGGTTATAATTTTGCTTTATACCAAACTGATCCGCGTACAGGCGCACCTAATTATAATAAAAAGATTTCATGCCTTCAATTTTACTGTTACCACTTGCAAGTAAGACGGAATAGGTTTGTATACTTTCAACGTTTTCATGGCTTATTCAATCAGTTTATTGTAGACATGTACGCAAAAATTGAAACCGAAAGATTAGTTTATATACGATCTAATCAAAGGCAGCTGCGCGTTAAAGAATACGTGCACCTTCGCGACGCCATGCAGCAAGATAACGATACGGTGAATATGGGTCGTTTAGTTATTTTGCCCTCTTCTTTTACTGGTGGTCCACGATACATGCACGAACGTACTCAAGATGCTTTTTGTTACGTAAGAAAATATGGACGTCCCGACTTATTTATTACTGTAACTACCAATCCTAAGTGGGATGAAATTACTCGGGAGCTTCTTGAGGGTCAAGCACCGCATGACCGCCATGATATCATAGCAAGAGTTTTTCATTTAAAATTAAAATCAATGATAGATCTACTTACCAAAGATAAAATTTTTGGAGAAGTATTGTGTTATATGTATAGTATTGAATGGCAAAAACGCGGCTTACCTCACGCACATATCCTGCTTTGGTTAAAAGATAAGGTTCGACCTAATGATGTAGACAGTTTAATCAGTGCTGAAATTCCAAGTCCGATTGCAGATCCCGTGTTATACGACATTGTTAAAACTCATATGATACATGGTCCATGTGGTTCGTTTAACGGGAATTCTCCTTGCATGCAAGACGGTCGTTGCACTAAAAGATATCCAAAAGCCTTAGTGGATGGCACTGTAACAGGACATGATGGATACCCATTATATCGTCGCCGTTCAAGAGATAATGATGGTTTTACTGTTGAAAAGCGAGTGTCTGGACAACAAGTTACTTTAGATAATAGGTGGGTCGTTCCGTATTCTCCTGTGTTGTCCAGAGCATTTCAAGCTCACATAAATGTTGAAATGTGTAATAGTGTAGAGTCAATAAAATATATTTGTAAGTATATTAATAAGGGCAGTGACCAAGCTACATTTGCTTTGAGAAATGAACATGATTAAGTTACAAGATTTCAGTCAGGCAGATATATAAGTTCTTCAGAAGCTGTGTGGCGGATCTTAAGTTTCAACATTCACGAAAGATATCCACCTGTGACTCATCTGGATGTTCATCTTGAAGGCGGCCAACGTATATATTTCAACGCCGAAAATGTCACAGAACGGTTAGAGAACCCTAGACAAACAAGTTTATTAGCATTCTTTCGACTTTGCCAAACTGATGATTTTGCAAAATCTCTTTTGTATGAGGAAGTTCCATCGTATTATACCTACGATAAGCAACGGGGTGTCTTTAATCGAAGACGCCGTGGCAGGCCTGTAGATGGCGAGTCAGGTATTTTTAAAGAACATGTTCTTGGTAGAGTGTACACCGTTCATCCTAACAACGCTGAGTGTTTCTATTTGCGATTATTATTACATACCGTGCGAGGACCAACCTCATTTATAGATTTGAGAAAAGTAGACGATGTTGTTTATCCCACTTATCAAGCAGCTTGCCAAGCGCGTCATTTGCTTGAAAATGATCAGCATTGGGATGACGCTTTAGCAGAATCCTGTGTCAGTGATAATCCACGACGGTTACGCCATTTATTTGTAACATTACTCACATTTTGTAATTTGTCAGATGCTGTAACATTATGGGAAAAATATAAAGAAAAATTTTCAGAAGACTTTCTTAGAAATATACCTAACAATGATGAAGGCACAACTAATGATAATTTCCGTGATCTTGCCATAAATCAGTGCTTATTAGCTCTTCAGGATGACTTAACAGCAGTAGGCGGTAAATCACTCTGTGAATATGGTTTGCCAACACCAACCTCAGTCGGAGAGGTAACTAATAGGGAATATTCCGCAGAGATTGGTTACAATTTAACGGAACTGCTGACAACATTAGAAAACGGTGTCCCAATGATGACTGCAGAACAACGTTCAGTTTATGACCGCGTGTGCAATAGTGTTCAAAATAATTTGGGAACAATATGGTTTTTAGATGCACCTGGAGGAACTGGAAAAACCTTTTTGACTAAATTAATATTGGCTTATGTTCGAAATCAGCGTAAAATTGCTCTTGCCGTAGCTTCATCAGGGATAGCTGCAACATTGCTACCAGGAGGTAAAACTGCTCACAGTATGTTTAAAATACCAATTGATTTAGATCGCACGGAAAATCCAACCTGTAGTATTTCAAGAAATAGCGACAAAGCTAAGGTATTACGCGAGTGTAGTTTAATCATATGGGATGAATGTACGATGGCCCATCGAAAAGGAGTAGAAGCGGTAGACAGAATTTTAAGGGATATAAGACAAAATGATCGACCAATGGGCGGTATCACGGTTTTATTTTGTGGTGATTTCCGACAAACCTTACCGGTAATACCACGGGGAACCCGAGCTGATGAGGTTAGGGCTTGCCTGAAAAGCTCTTATTTATGGCGAGATATACAATCGGTGCATTTGACTATAAATATGCGAGTGAGAACTGGAGATAACCCGGATGATAGTCAATTTTCTGACACATTATTAAAGATTGGTGAAGGTACCTATCCACAACTACACCAAGGAAAACTTATACTGACGCCTGAATTATGTTGTATGGTGCAATCTCAACCACATCTTATATCGTCGGTTTACGGTGACGTAACAAATATATTAAATAGGGACAATTCTTGGCTATGCGAAAGATCTATTTTAACTCCTCGCAATGACCAGGCATCTGAGATCAATAACAAAATACTGTCGAATATACAGGGGGAAAGCAAAGTTTATAGATCAATAAATAGAATGGTCGATGAACAAGAAGCCACTAATTACCCGATAGAATTCTTTAAATATGCCCGGACTTCCCTCTCATGAAATTTGTTTAAAAATTGGGATACCGATTATTATGCTCCGAAATTTAAAACCACCACAACTTTGCAATGGAACTCGACTAAAAGTAACCCAGTTGCAACAAAATATAATCGAGGCTCAAATTTTAACAGGTTGCGGTGCAGGAGAAACCGTCTTTATTCCCAGAATACCCTTAATACCAAATAATTTTCCATTCCAATTTAAAAGGACGCAATTCCCAGTATCGGTGTGTTATGCAATGACAATTAACAAGGCTCAAGGGCAGACTTTTCGTGTTGCTGGAGTAGATCTCAGTGTCAGTTGTTTCTCACATGGTCAGTTGTATGTTGCTCTTTCCCGTGTTAGCAGTTCTAAAAGTCTTTATGTTCACGTGCCGGACGGGTCAACTTTCAATATAGTTTACCCGGAAGCTTTGCACTAAAGTATTTTCGTTTTATAGGTACCTTTACCTTACCTTTATAAGGCAGTGGTACTTATATTGCCACCAGAATTTGAACCTTAACACATTATTATAAAGTTTAAAAGCTATAAATATTTTTAAGTTCTGTGTCTTATAAAGGGTTAAGCCTTATGTGAACGTGATCTAAACAATATTACCAATATAAATAATAATAATAAATATTACCAATACATTAACTTAATACACAAGGAGTTACACGCTGACGGAGTCGCGGACACAGCTATCTATACTTTTCTGCCGGAAGTCACTATTCCACGCGGACGAAGTCGCGGGCACAAGCTAGTTATGAATAAACCAATTAACTATTTCATTTGGTGGTATTTTTTGATGATGGTTTTTATTGAAAAACTAATAGAATTAAAAATCGTTTTTGGCCTTCGCTATAGCTAGAACCTAGATGGGTTGTAAAATTAGGTAATGTCGACATTGTTTAAAGGTTTACACAATGTGGACATTGCGCAGACCGCAGTAGAGCTGTCTACTTCGTAACCCAAAAAGAACCAATAGATTTTGATACTATTTTATTTATTCTATTTAATATGAGATAAATTAAAATTTAAGTTATGTTACATTATGAGATGGCTCGTATTAAATAAATATTCAAGTTATCATCATCCATTAAACAAACCCACTCTATATGTGTTACAACTATTTCCACAAATCACATGAATCGTAAACATATAGAGCTCGTAGCAGTCTTATTATCGTACCATAATTTCGTAGCATATTAGTACTTAACTTATGGCCTACTTTGCTCTCAAGATACTCGTACACATTCATATTATTTTGGTACATAATTAAAACATTTTCATAATATCAGGGTCCATTAATCTCAATGTGCATTCAGAGTTTGAATAATTTTAATTAGTATTTAATATAATATTGTTTTTATCATTTGAACAACGTTAAAAAAATACAAACGCGTTTACGTTACTGAATTATAGTTACTAAGTTAATATTTGATCTATACTTCTATACTAATATATAAAGCTGACGAGTTTGTTTGTTTGTTTGAACGCGCTAATCTCAGGAAATACTGGTTCACATTGAAAAAATATTTTTGTGTTGTATAAACCATTCACCAAAGAAGGTTTTAGGCTATATACCATCACGCTGCGACTAATAGGAGCGAAGATACAATGGAAAATGTGGAAAAAGCAGGGAAAATAATTCATCTTGGAGGGCTGCCGCTCAAAAATTCATAACTTATATCTTCTAACCACGCGGACGAAGTCGCAGGCAACAGCCAGTAGAGAATAATATGATTATGACTACAATTACTGTTAAATGTCGCAAGCGCAATAAATTGTGAAAGTGATCTCGTTTTAACGAGTTACGGAGCAAAGAGGCTGAATAATTCGTTTTTAAAGTCACCAGCTCCGACAGCCGTGATCGTCTAGTGGTTAGGACCCTACGTTGTGGCCGTAGTAACCCAGGTTCGAATCCTGGTCACGGCAGTGATAACACTGTCACGGCAGAGCAAACTTTTTATAGTTTTAATTATTATAATGACTCTAACACTGCGAAATTAGCAAATGACGAGATTTTTTTTCACTGGCCTTTATTTAATTTTGCCATTTTAATGTAGCGCTTTTTTATATTTTTTACATAAGTAATTCAAATTCACCTGATCAACCCTCATTTTTTGGAATTGCGGTTCAAAGGAATAGACAGATAAACCTTTTTTTTAAGTAAAACGTGGGAATCCACACAGACACCCACCTCCCTTAGAGTGAAAATGGTCAGTATCACACTCTTACTGACTAATCCTGAATCACCGGGCAACGTCGCCGGCGTTCGGATGGCGCATTCATTTACGCAGAATAGGTAATAAAATACTGTTAGATATCATAATATTTAAAACTCACTACTTGCATGAATATTTGTAGTAAACTATTTTCTACGTCGACTATTGCGCAGTACAACGATTATTGCGCTTGTGCATACCATAACAAATCACAAGTGAAAGTACTCCAGTTTGTACGAGATATGGTCTTATATTTCGCGACAGTCACCACCAGCTCCGACAGCCGTGATCGTCTAGTGGTTAGGACCCTACGTTGTGGCCGTAGTAACCCAGGTTCGAATCCTGGTCACGGCAGTGATAACACTGTCGCGGCGGAGCCATTTTTTGTAGCTAGTTGCTACGGCGTAGCTACGTGGAGTCCTACATCTTATAAATAGACTAACTTTATCTTTGTTTGTTTGACGGTATTTATTCACTATGAAATATATAACAAAAGTAAATAAATTTTAAATAAATTTTCACTTTAGCTACAAATGATGTTAACAACAGATAAATTACAATATTTAGAACTGTTTGAGTTTGAGAACGTGTATATTTGAATCTTAACCTAAAATAATTAAAAATAATATTCACCCACAAAAGTTTTGAACCGTGTGTTGTTTGTAGTTTTCAGCATCTACTCCATCTTGTAGTTTATCTTTTAACTAAGTTTGTAAGCATCAGTCGAGGTCATGCCCTCGTCCAACACTATCTAGACAAAAGAGCAGCTAATTTCCCGCCGTAGCGTAGCATTTTAAAAATAAACGTAAAAATGTTTAAGTTTAAAAGCTTTGCACTTCACTTTCGCGGATCAAAGGCTTAACTAGATAAATCGTGGGACGAAGGGAGAATAATGTCTCTTCAGGAGGTATACTACCTCTTAGGTATAACCACTTAGGTGAAGCTGCTGCAGTCGTGGAAGGGAGACGTAGCTCTACACCATGTAATACGCTATATCGCTCCCACAACTACAACGGTATTGGTTTAAGGGGTGGTGCCAGACACCCAGGTTTTTGCTTAACTAGTGCAGCGCGTCTGCGGCAAGTTTTAATTTTCCATCAAACTGTTTTGTGATTGTTCACTTAAAGTTTGTGGAAAATTTCATGGAGCTGCTTTCAGTTGTTTAAGTTTTGTAGTGCTGGTTTTAATCATCCTGTAAATTGCGAAAATAGCAGGGTTGTTGAGTATCGTTTTAAACAAGAATGAATTTATATTTTGCACTAATAACTGTAATTATATCTTTCAGACAGTTGTTTTGTCTTTAGCTCTAAGCTTTCTTTCATTTTAAGGATCTTTTCTTAAGAATGCATTCATAGACTAGGAATAGAGATAATATATATTAAAATCAATTCTCCGAACAACTACTTACTAATAAACATGTTAATAAATATATCAGCAGAATTAAAACTAACCAATTTATGACATAAATCAATGCAAAGTAATCGACTAACAACATTAACATCACATAAATGATAACTACGCCTACACGAAACGAACTAGCAACAAATATATTTATTCAAGCTTTCAAACAATTTGCTAAGTTGAAACTATTAGGAGCGACGCCTCTAACTTTGTACAACTGATCCATCTTCGTTTTACACAACTTGTACAACTAACTTAAATGAAGTGTCTTATGTGACGTATTTGTCGTCAGTTTAATCCAGTTTCCGGTTTGCGTACGTGATACTCACAGAAATAATCATTTCTCTTACAGAAACCATAATTATGAATATTTGCATATGACACAGACATTTCAAAGAACTCTTTAATGAACTTCACCACAGTTGTTTTTGTTACATATGAAAGAAAATAAAACTGATTATGCCAGCGTAAATACTAAATAAGACAAACAACAATATTCCTACAAAAAGTGTTCTCTTAAATACTTAACAAGAACAAGCACAAAAACAGATATTTCTCTCAGCGAAAGTCACAAAAGAATCTTTGCTAACAAAAACTCTGCAGGCGCATCGATTCGTATCTGTTTCACGTTGCTATGTAATTTATTGCAGGCGCTCGCCCGTCTAGTGCACTCCGAGTGGTCGCCATCGAGATATCGTATCGACTTACTAATTGGAATTTAAAACAAAAGAATACTAGGAGATGTATTTAGTGGACGCTGACCTCAGGTTGTTTGTGATGGAATTTGGAATTGATATGAAAAATTGTATTTTGATTAGGATTACTATTGAATATTTTTAGCTCTCTAACTCAACACTTGTCTTTTGTATGATTTTAAGGTATTGAGAAAATTAATTTCATAATTAATTGGTCTCAAAGAATGGATTTAAAAATATTTATTAATTGACTTTTGAATCAAAACCCTGCAATATTCGTAATTAAAGCAAACCACAATTAACATGAGTAATATTGGACGGGATTGCGAACACCTAATCAACACTCACTCACACACACAAAGCTGCGTAATAATTCATATCAACATACTTATTTAATGAATCCGTTTTCAAAGGATTACGATAGGAATCAACACCGGTAACAGTTCTCGGCAAAGCGAATATTTCATATCTGAGAAACGAATACATGGTTTGAATGTGAGAAAAAGCAAAGAGAAAAACACAATCGCTTCTTTTTAACATAAATTGAGTTCAATTGTTTTCGTTTTCTATATTAAATCGAATAAAAAACATTTTTTTTGTAACATATTTGTTAGCTCAACCTTGTTTGATGATGAATTGAATAACCACAACCATTTATGTTAACAAAAGAAAACACGATTTAGCCCTGAATTGAACAAATAAGTCAAATGTAATTAGCCCATAAGCCGACTTAACTCTCTCTACCTAGAATCATAATATCTATTGAAACATTTAAGGTAAAACGTTTTCATCTCAATTGCATCACAAATGGCCGCTTAATAAAACTTTACGAAGAGGATAGCGTGTAACGCACCAACTTATTCTAATTATCCGGTCGAGCGACCCGCTCAACTGTTCACAGATAAAAGTTCTAACAATTTTCAAAGTATCCGTTGATCCCTAATTTGGAACCCTTAAGGGTTTACTTTTGTTCACCAAATGTTAAAATAGCCAATCATTTTGTGATTAAATCATGAGTGAAATGTATTCATTCATCTGTAAGAGATTAACGTGAATTTCGAAGCAATTAATTAATAAATTATTGCTTAATATCGAAATATATTAATCTTTTTATTTGCAAGGCGATGTAAAGTTAATGTGAAAAAGATTGCTAAATATTTTTGTAACAGTTTCTTCAAAATACATATTTTATTCTTAATATACATATAACGATGGACACATTTAACAAGTTTTTCTTAACAACAATTTTGCCCCTTTGACCAAAAAAATAATCATCAATCCAAACCAAAACACACAACCCTCTACTTATTACTTGGCCAATGACCCAAATAATTCGGCCATCTAGATAGTTTTAGGTTCGTAACCGAACTAAACTGGAATCAAAGCGATGTCTGTCACTGACGCTGAACACCGCGTGCAAGTGACGAGAGCTGGCCTCAGAGTTTGAGAAACTTCTGCTTGACTGATCTGTAATTAATGCCCTAAAAAAAGCCAAAGTACAATTGGTAACTTGCCTGAGTGATTAGGTTCAGGTATGGCTACTGTTTCTATTACTCTAAATATTTGGTTCGTATATTACAGATTTTAAGGATATGGTATCACTATGTACGGTGAATAAAAGCACATTCAAAAATTTTACAAGTGCCATTCTTAAGATGTTAAACAATATTCAAAAGCAAGTGGAATAGGTACATTTTGATTATTATATTTTTTTATAACATTATTCCAATTACTCCTCCTAAAATACTTAACAGGTGAACAGCCGATGTACCTAACTTTTTTCCTATCTTTCCAATTTGGCCTAAGAAATACATTTGTGAGAACCAAGTACAGAATATTTTAGAAATAAACGTCTTCTGCAAACTCGGTACATTATACTAAAAGGTCCCTTGAGACAAGTCTCGAAACCCGTGATAGCTAGCACGGCTTATCAGACATCTTAACTGCTGCTAAGATTTGTGATAAGGACCCAAACAAACCTCGATATTACAAAAAAATTGGCACGATCATTACGCTAAAGGAACGAAAAGATTTCAAAATAAAGCAAGATTATTTACATTCAATAATGCAGCTTATCTCTCTTATAAATAAGGTGCATTAGTGTTACCGAGCAAAAGAAAATTGAATTTCGGTATTAACCTAGTATAAGAAAAGTAATAAAGTTACGATATTTACACCTCTTTCGCAGAACCTCCTTAAATATTTATGATACATATATACAAATCCGTTCAAAATTGGAACGCGGGTAGAAGCGGCTTCACCGAAAAGACCGGGTTTCATGAAAATATAAAATTCGAGGAAAATGTTAGACGTGAGATATTTATGTTTGTCTGTAAGTGGGATTTAACCGTGTTTATTTATTCAACAATGTTTCAATAGCCCATATATTTCTAGAAATTCAGAATAATATTAAATCCAACGCAATATCGGCCGCAAACGCAAAATTTGAGCGTCAATTTTATTTTCTTTCCCAGTAAAATCTGAAAATATTTAAAATATTTACCCTTTTAAAAACTGCAATATTAATGCACACTAGAGCAAAACACCAACTCAATAAGTTCATCCATTCAATTCCCAATCAAAACCCTATCAAGGCTCTACGACGTAACTTAATACTAGTCAATACTACATTCCGTATATCCCGAGTTGAGCATCTATTCCATACATTGGATGCAAGTAATAAAATTTGGCGAACATCCGAGCCTCATGCATCATGCAACTGTATCCACCCTACACACGGAAGCTTGAAAGGAACCAATAACACTGCTTGTTTCACTTTCAAATACGTGGTTACTTGGTACGAGGGAATATAAAAATATAGTACACGTATTAAGCATACATTTATTTGGAGTTAAAACAAAATAAATAATGAAAACGGTAATTATGAAAGTGAAATCTTTGCTAAAATAAAGGGTGTTGCGACAATAAACTATTCATTGCTTGATTTAAAGTTACGGTAATGCAAAAAACCGGTCAAGTTTGAGACCGACTAAAAAATACATTACCTTAACAACGATTGCTTTAAATCGATTTTTATTGTTAGTTTTATTTTAAATAGCTAAAGCAGATGTAAATTACCGGTAAACTTTTCAACTGTCAACCTACCACCGTTCATGAGATACAGCCTGGTGACGTAAGGACGGCCAGATAGCAAAGGCTCAGTAATAAGGTAACGTTTTCGCCCTTCAGTAATAGTAAAAATCTACAAAGTACAGAACTTTTCAAGTATTTTTAATTTTTTTATTGCCATTGACTATTTAGTTTTCAACATTATCACGTAATTCTAACATTATCAAACACAAACAACACTTTCCTTACTTATAAGGTAACATTAATTTGCTTAATCAGCGTAGTGATATACTGTCGCAGATAGTTGTATTTTGCTCCAACAATTCCTTGATAAAAAGCAGTGCGCGCCGCGCAACCCATTTCCCCAAGCATACACAATTTATACCGGCATCTAGAGATTTACTTAGACCGAGAAAAATGGCGCGAATAAAACTGAACCACCGCTAATAACTTGCAAACATTTTCCTATTAGTCGGAGAGCTTCACAACTAAGTTTTTATTTACATTAGCGATTTGTTTTCTGATAAATTAATAGCTAACATTTACAAAGCAACGTTCTTTGTTCTAGGAATATGTATAAAGTAGCTCATTAGAAGAATGGATTCGTTTAAGTCTTACTTTAATTTAAAAAGGTTTCATTACTCGTTTTTTCGTTAAACTTAAAAATAACTGTTAACGCTGAACAGATATAAATTGTTTAGGGTTCCATTACTCGATAAGCAAACGACGAAACCCTTATAGGATCATTTTGCTGTCCGTCCGTCCGTCTGTCTGTCTATCAAAAGTAATCAAAACCCATCTTGTCAGAAACGCGCGAAATATCAAGCTGAATTTTACATCAAATACTAAAAATAATCTTTGATAATGGCAAATGTTCAAAATTGTCTTTCAGAGAAATATTTAAGAAAAATAGTTCTTATGTGTATACAATACTTTACTGAACTGTCCCTCTATTCAGTGTAATCGATGATAACATTATATAACGACTTAAAAACATCGAAACCCTTTTTCCGATGAACCAAATAACGAATAGAAAGTGTAAACATCGCGAACTGTCTGTTTCAAATTGAATTTCTTTTCAGCTTTGGGGTTTTACTACGCCGTACTAGGGTTGACACGTCGTAAAATAAAATCGATACGAACCAGCTTTGTGAGAAACTTATGACTTAATTTATGACCTAGAAAGAACGCTGGTATCGAAATTGAATTCTCGACAAGTCACATCAAATCAGAAAGACGTCAGCAATTTTTAAAGTTTGTTTTTGTGATAGCACTTACCACTGAAATACCATTTAATAACGACTATTACTCACTTTGGAAAAAATATTGATGACAATTTTATTTGACTTACGCATAATACGAGCTCCGAAATATCAAATATGATTGTTATTACCAGATAGCATGATTATTTTATTACAGTTTTAATTAAAAGTTTCTCGTTTTGATATTTCGCTAATATTTAAATTTCATTATTTAAACTTGAAGGACTAAAAAACTGAACTGTGCCCACTATCACCCATCCCTCAATTGTATTGAACAGAAATTGTCGCACGAATATTTTTCCTGTTTTCTTTTGTGACAACCCTAGGCTGTGCCATAACAGGCACTTACGAGCCCACGTGTGTTCAGTCTGGGCGTACAGCGTGCTTTAGCTTTACATTACTAGAGTAAGCATTCATTTTATTTACGTCGAAGCCCAGCTCTTATATAGAAACGTGTTTGTTGTAAGTATAAAACAAATTATCCTTAAAAAAGAATTCTGTGTAGCGCAGGATTTATTTTCATGGCTACGGTTTGAACTGAATTTTCATGTTGTTCTTTTTAACACGGGTTTAAGTTTGTGAAGGGTTTTTCTTCAGCGTGGAATATTAAGGTTTAGCTAGCAACCTTTTTATTTAATCGCTTTTTTATTCCATGATAAATCCTAGTCACTGTTCCTAATGCAAAAATATTTATTATCAAATTTATATTATCTTATAATCCTTTGGGAAATTACACATCCATATAACAATTTTAATATACACTAGACGAACCCAGCCCCTGAGAATAAAATATACTGTATTTATTTAAATAAAATACAGCTCTCGGAATGGAATTCTCTTGTAGTACTTGCATTCCGAGTGTAAAGCTTCAATTCAAAACATATGAAACGTTACATGAAACGAATTTTCAACGCAATTCGGTCGTGTCAAAGTAAGTGGATCAAAACTGTTGTTGTTTGAAATGAAATAAGGATATACTTTTTGTTGTAACGTACGCTAAAAGAGCGAATATACATATATCAGTACTATTCATGCTGGGTGAATCAAAACATGTTCATTTTATTAAGATCAAACTTGCTTGTTAAACAACTTATAAAAACTTGACTTTTGTTTGTTCTCCTCAACTAAGTAATACAACCTCTTTAAACCATTGTTCACGATAAACCTGGCAAGCT
>NW_020800559.1:0-10113 GCF_003590095.1 Trichoplusia ni | reverse complement strand
CCTTTGTTGCTGGTCCTATGTAACTTCTCACCCGCATATCTTATTTTGACCTTCCTGTCCGTTAGGTAGCTGTCCAATATCCTACGTTTGTTGATGGGATACTTCTCTAAAGCCGGTCTTAAACCATGGTTATGATTAATTTTTGTTTTCAGCTTTTCGCGTATGTGTTCCTTTAGATCAAAGAGAGAGTCCCTTGTGCACTTTTGTGCGACCAAAAATCATCCTCTCGAGTAGCTGTGTGTCTGTGGGATTTTGGTGTAGTGTAGTTTTCTTTGTCCGGTTTTCTTAGTAGCAACACTGTTGCCTCCTTCAGATGGTGGGGACCCACTTCTAGATACCTATTGGCCATTGCTAAGTGGACGTCCGTGTCCTCTTCGACGAGTACTCGGACGATATCCGCGGTCACTCCAGATGCCTTCTTCGGGATGAACGCTCTTGCGGCATTCAGCAGTTCCTCCTTTGTAGGGGAGGATCTAATTCCTCTTCCTAGTCCTGGCTGTAAATCTGCTGCGCGGTCCTTCTTATTTCAAGATGATATTGCGAGTCGGTTTGGCTATCCTCACTAGGGAAGAATGTAATCGCTAATTCCGCTACCGATTCTTTTGGATCTATGATCTTTCACCATCATTGAATCCTCCTGTTTAATGGTCGCTTATAAGTATCCTACACTCGGCGTCAAAAAAATCGCACCTCCTTGAAAATAACATTCAAAGCGTTATTAAACCTTAACACGCGCATGTACTATCAATATTGATGTCATTTGAAAGCCAAATAAATAAACTTATAAAAAAACACCATTTCATTTAATTAAAAAATAGTTTGATACCACAAATGTAACTTGATAAAAAAAGGCAAATTTTGCTCCTCAGCGGGGCCACAACTTGTGCTACCTTTAGTGGGTATAAAAGGGTTAATACAGGTTCAATTGGGGTCATTCGCTATCCAACCGTTGAAGAGGACACACGAGAAGATCGTTCACAAAAAAAACGCCTTGAAGATGGATACTACTGCTGATGAAGCCGCTCAAGTGATTGCACTACTGCAATCAGGGATGCGACAGTGTGATGTCGCTCGGCAACTGAACTTGAGCCGTTTTTCGGTTCGAAGAGTTATCCAGCGGTTCCTAGAGACCGGTGGCCATGTCCGGAGGCACGGGTCTGGTAGACGTCGCTGCACCTCGGAGAGAGACGAATGATTCATCGTATCGACATCTTTAAGAAATCGGTTTTCTAATGCTGTTGAGTTGCAAAACAGCTCCGGGCAGCTCGCAGAAGTACCGTGAGCATTTCTACGGTTAGACGAAGACTGAGGGAGAAGAAGATAGTGGCTCGTAGAGCTGCTACAGGTCCAAAATTTACCGCAGAGCATCGGCGAGCCCGCTTACAGTTTGCTCGCGATCACGTAAATTGGTCTCTTGACCAATGGAGCGCTGTTCTCTTCTCGGATGAGACGAGAGTATGCCTTTACTGCAACGACAGACGCAAAAGAGTGTACAGAAGACAGGGTGAACGTTTCGCTCAAGCCTGCATCCAGGAGACAGTGGAATACGGGGTGGTTCCTTATGTTTGGGGTGGCATGTCGGCTGACGGCAAAACCAACCTTGTGTGCGTTTCCGGACTGCAGGTGCTGTCGGGCAAGGATCGTTGACTGCTCACCGGTATATCACAGAGATCCTGGAAGAGCATGTGGTTCCCTATGCCGGTTTTATTGGCAGGGGTTCACATTAATGCACGATAACGCTCGCGCCCACACTGCATTAATTGTGCGCGATACCTTCAAGAGGTTGGGATCTCTGTCATGCAGTGGCCAGCGAGAAGTCCAGATCTGAACCCGATAGAGCACCTCTGGGACCATTTGAAAACGCAAGGTTCGGTCTCGTGATCCCGCTCCTACGACTCTCCAGGAACTTGAAGAGGCCGTTATTGAGGAATGGGCTAGTATCCCTCTAGAAGAGCTCTTAAA
Source organism: Trichoplusia ni (assembly GCF_003590095.1). Lineage (NCBI taxonomy): Eukaryota > Metazoa > Arthropoda > Insecta > Lepidoptera > Noctuidae > Trichoplusia > Trichoplusia ni. Next base: position 8,151 of record NW_020800559.1, on the reverse strand, counting down.
ATTGGTGAGATCCATGAGGGAGCGTATGGAAGCCGTCATCCGGGCACGGGGGGGGTAACACTAGGTTTTTAGGTTAGTTTTAAGAAACTTTTTGTGTATTTTTGTATGATTCATCTGTTTTTTTTAATTTTGGCACAGTTAAGAATTTTTATTGTTTTGTAAACTTTATTGTTTTTGCATTGTTTTAATAAAAAATAAAAATTAATTGAATTGTTTTTATAAGTTTATTTAATAGGCTACCAAATGACACCAATATTGGTGGGGTAAATATGTGTGTAATTGTTAAAATAACGCTTGAAAGCTATTTTCGCAGAGGTGCGATTTTTTTTTTGACGCCGAGTGTATAAATCCAATCCCACTTTTTTTTTTTTTTTTTTTTTCTTCCATATATTTTTTCTCAATAAGCCTAGGTCACGCATGGTTACATCATGCTAGTTAGGTCACGCTAGGTTAGGTCACGCTAGGTTAGGTCACGCTAGGTTAGGTCACGCTAGGTTAGGTCACGCTAGTTAGGTCACGCTAGGTTAGGTCACGCTAGGTTAGTTCACGCTAGGTTAGGTCACGCTAGGTTAGGTCACGCTAGGTTAGGTCACGCTAGGTTAGGTCACGCTAGGTTAGGTCACGCTAGGTTAGGTCACGCTAGGTTAGGTCACGCTAGGTTAGGTCACGCTAGGTTAGGTCACGCTAGGTTAGGTCACGCTAGGTTAGGTCACGCTAGGTTAGGTCACGCTAGGTTAGGTCACGCTAGGTTAGGTCACGCTAGGTTAGGTCACGCTAGGTTAGGTTAGGTTAGGTTAGGTTAGGTTAGGTTAGGTTAGGTTAGGTTAGGTTAGGTTAGGTTAGGTTAGGTTAGGCCAGGGCCAGAAAAACCTCCTCGTGTGCCTGGCGGCTGCTGGTCCCTTTCGGATACGTCCGGGGGGAAGAGCAGTCGCTGGGCCGGTGCACCCTGGGTACGCACAATAATCGTCTCGCGAGTTGGGGCAATTGTTGTGCGTGGCGAATTTCTGCCAGTCCGGCCAGTGTCAACTGCTGGCCGGACACGCTCGCTCTCACCCTCCTCAAGCGAGGAGTGGTTTGAAGAGCTGGAGCGGGACGACTTCGGCCATTGTTTGTTGGCCGAAGTTCGGAAGGAGGGCGGGTCCAGTGAGTGTCAACTGCTTGCTGGACTCCGCAGCCCGCCGGCGTCCTGGACTCATTCCGGGTAGCGGCGGCGGGCGGGGATGTCTTCCCACGGCTTGTGGGATAGACTGGCGGGGGTCGGTTTTGTCCCGGCCTTCGCGTGGTGGGCGTTCGCTGGCGTCTCGGACGTACTCCGAGTAGCGGCAGCGGGCGCGGTGTAGGGCGAGTCCAGTGAGTGTTCACAGCTTGCTGGATGTCGCAGCCCGTCGGCGTCCTGGGCTTATTCCGGGTAGCGGCGGCGGGCGGGGAGTCGGAGATGGGCGACGGGTCCGGTGTGCACTTACACTGCCTCCGGACGCGGTCTGGTGAAGACCACCGTCGGCCAGACCGTAAACCTGCAGCGAGGTCAGGGGTGGACTTACGCAGGAACGGGGGTCTTACCTTAACCGGTTGGACCGCGAGGACGGAAAACCTCTATAAAAAACCCCCAATCCCAAGCTATTGGACAACGCGGCGAGGGGATGAATGGCTGGTGGGAAACCAGTCCCTAGCGTTGACCCCCGACGGGGCACATGTCGCACCTCGGAGGGTTACTTTTAGACCTTCCCCGGCTACAGGGGGCACTGGCCGGGGACGACGACCCAATCCCCCATACTCGTGGGATCATATATGGATTCATTTAAAAAACCCAATCAAGAAGGAAAGGAGGTCGAAGGAAGGAGAGAGACTCGGTCTACTAGTAGACCGAGTCTGGCTGAAGATTTGGTGGCGAGGTCGCCTCGGGTGGTGCTCGAGCGCATCGCCTCGCCCCAAGAGAAGGAGCTGTCGTGTCACTCACGCGACAGCTCAGTAGGAAGGTCCGACCGAAAGCGTCCCAGGCGGGATGCTTCGGAGGACAGGATGTCCGTGGGGGCGTACGCCGCTTCGGACTGTGAAAGCGAGGTGTCCATAGCCTCGTCGACACGGTCCCGCGGTGGCGTCACCCACGGGCGATATGTCGGGCTGCACCGACAACGAGAGGAGTATCGGAGGCTCGCCGCGGAATCGGCACAGTCGTCCGATACTCTGGACGAGAAGGCGGAAGAGGAGAGGCGGAGGAGGGACGCCAGAGCGGAAGTCCGGGACCTCATTAGTTCCGGACTAAAGCCAATGGACCCTTCTTCTGCCAAAGAAGCCATTGATGGCAGCCTTATGGCAATCCTGGAGGTAGCACGTACCTCCAAAAATATAAAGGGTTGCCTAATCAAAAGGCTAAAGGATGCGGTGGAGGAAATTCAGGGCGGTGTCCGCGCCCTGACAAAGTCCACCGGAACGGAGGGGCTGCTGGCGGAAAACGCCAGGCTGAGCCGGGAGCTCGAGGAGCTGCGGGGCAAGATTCAGTCCGTCGAAAAACGGACGGCCCCAGCAGCCCTCGACTTCGAGGCCATGCAGCGCGCCATCATGGTGTCCGTGGGGACCATGATGGACGCCAAACTGGCGGGGCTAAGCAGCAGGCTCCCGCCAGAACCGATTCTACGTCCGCCTCTAGCGGCGGACGGGAGGCGCGCGGAAGCGGAGGCGACGGGCCGTGGTCCCAAACCCGCCTATAGCCATGTGCTTAGGGCGGCCCCGGCCCCGAAGCCGGCGCCAAAGACGGCGCCAAAGGCGGCGCCGAAGCCGGCGCCGAGACCGGTGCCCCGACTGGCGCCGAAGACGGCGCCGGGGCCGGCGCCGACTCCGGTGCCGAAGCCGGCGCCGAGACTGGTGCCGAAGCCGACCCCAACGCCGGATCCAAAACCGGCGAAGGGGAAGGCTAAGACGGTTGTGCAGCCGGCGCCGGCTCTGGTACCGGCGCCGGAAGAGGCGCCGGTTGCGAGCACATCCGAGGCCGTGGACGAAGGGTGGACCACGGTCTCAAAGAAGAAGAAAGGGCCGAAGCCGAAGGCGCCGGAGCGCCCCAAGGCACAGCCTGCGAAGAAGGGGAAAGCGCCTCCACAAAAGAAGAAGGGGGGGCCGAAGGCTGTTTCTGGCAAGCAGCGGCGCAAGCGTGCGCAGCGCCAGAGACGCCTCGCCCGCACCGCCGCTGTGGTGCTGACGATAACCCCAGAGGCGGAAAAGGAAGGCCTCACCTACGCCACGGTGCTCACCAAGGCGAGGGCTGGGGTCGACCTAAACGCGATGGGGGTCGACATGGCGGCGGACCCCATCAGAATAAGGAAGGCGCAGACCGGGGCTCGGGTGCTACAGCTCCCGAAAAATGTCGGTCAGGAGGCGGCTGACGAGATGGCCAAAAAACTTGAGGCCATCTACGGCGGTGACGTCAGGGTCACCAGACCCGTCAGGTGTGCGGAGCTCCGGGTGTCAAACCTGGATGACTCCGTCACCAAGGACGAGGTTCGTGACGTCGCCGCGCGTCAAAGTCAGTGCGCGCCTGACCGAATAAAGGTGGGAGACCTGAGGCCAAGCCCCGGTCAAAAGTTTAGCACGGTGCTAAAATGCCCACTGGAGGCGGTACCGAGGCTCGTAACCACCAGGACGCAGAAGTTCCTGGTGGGATGGAGCTCGGCGACGGTCGTGCAGCTGGAGGCACGACCACTGAAGTGCTACCGCTGCCTAGCACTCGGCCACACAAGGCCGGTGTGCATGTGCCCCGCGGACCGCAGCGGTTTATGTTACCGCTGCGCGATGCCCGGGCACAAGGCAGCGGTGTGCAAAGAGCCTGCCAGGTGCGCGATATGCGCCGAGCTCGGTCGCGGTGCCGCCCACCAAATGGGCAGCCGGGGATGTGCTCCCCCGGCATTAATAAGGAAACAAATGGCCGCATTGGGGAAAGTGCCCAATGCGGCCACATCATCACGGGCGCAACCCTGTGAGGAGGAACGGATGGACGACCAGTAATGGATAACGTCCGTCCACACTTCCTCCTCCAGGGGAACCTGAACCACTGCGCCGGCGCACAGGATCTTTTCCTTCAGTCGCTGGCGCAGTGGGGCATCGATATTGCAGTGGCGGCGGAGCCATATTATGTTGCCCCTCGTCCCAATTGGGCGGGGGACCTAGACGGCTCCGTCGCTATCATAAGCGCCTTGGGCGCGGACTCCCGACCCCTGCACACCATCCGCAGGGGGTCGGGATATGTCGTCGTTGTTTGGGGGCCGTACGCAGTTGTGGGGGTCTACTTCTCGCCGAACAGGGGTCTGGCTGAGTTCGAGTCGTTTTTGGCCGAGCTCGAGGCCCTTGTTCGGACGCTGTCGCCTCGCCCGGTCATCTTGCTCGGTGACCTCAACGCTAAGAGCACGGCGTGGGGGGAACCGGCAACCGACCGGCGCGGGGAGCTTTTGGAGGAGTGGGCCCTCGGATTGGACCTTGCCCTGCTCAATAGGGGTAGGGTCCACACCTGCGTACGGCAGAACGGAGGGTCCATCGTCGACGTGTCGTTCTGCGCTCCGTCTATTGCGGAGCGCGTGCGCGATTGGCGCGTCGAGGAGGTGGAGACGCTATCAGACCACCGATACATTCGGTTCAGCGTTTCCACCCTGGGGGACCCGGGATCCGGCGCTTTACACCTGGACTCGGGAAGCCCACGATGGGCCCTACAACGGATGGACAGAGAGCTGCTGATCGAGGCGGCCATTGTGGCCGACTGGTCCACGCCGGCGGTCTCAGGCCGCTCAATCGACGACGAGGCAGAGCGCTTCCGTCGCACCATAACTTTAGTGTGCGACACCGCGATGCCTCGCGTCCGGCGGCGGCCGAACCGCCGGTCAGTTTACTGGTGGTCGCCCGAGATCGCAGCTCTCCGAGAGGCGTGCTTGGGGGCAAAGCGGGCCCACACCCGTTACCGCTCCAGGCACGCCCGAAGACCGGACAGGGACGAGACGAGGGAGGCCTCGCTGTATGAGGCCTACCGTACGACGAGGAGCAATCTCCGCCTGGCCATACTGCAAGCCAAGGAGGAGCTAGGCAGGAGATGCTGGAGGACCTGAATAGGGATCCGTGGGGGCGCCCGTACCTCATGGCGCGGAACAAGCTCCGCGCCGCCGGGCCCCCGATCACGGAGACCATGGAGGCCCAGCTGCTCCACGTCGTCGTCTCGTCCTTGTTTCCAACCCGGACTGACGTCATCCCTCCAGTGGTGGCCGCGCCTCAGGCGCCGGAGCCACTGGAGGCCATCTCGGAGGGGGAACTGGAGGCGTCCATAAGCCGCCTTCGCCCGAAGAAGACCGCCCCGGGCCCCCGACGGAGTGCCGGCGCGCGCACTAGCGCTGGCACTGGGGCCCCTCGAAAGTCGATTCCGGGGTCTGCTCAACTCCTGTTTGGAGGAGGGCAGATTCCCGGATGTATGGAAGACTGGGCGGCTCGTCCTTCTTCGCAAAGAGGGACGACCGGCAGACTCGGCGTCTGGATACAGACCGATTGTCCTGCTGGACGAGGCGGGCAAGCTCTTTGAGCGCGTCATCGCTGCCCGCATCGTCCGGCATCTGGATAGGACGGGGCCGAGTTTGTCGGAATGCCAATACGGCTTCAGGGCGAGGCGGTCCACGTTGGACGCCTTAAAAGTTGTTCAAGAGTTCGCCACGGATGCGGTGGCACGAGGGGGCGTGGCGGTAGCGGTTTCGCTAGATATCGCCAACGCCTTCAATTCGCTGCCGCATCAGTGCATAGAGTCGGCGCTCCGATACCACGGGGTGCCGCTCTATCTTCAGAACGTCGTGGCGGACTACCTCTCCGGGAGGGGGATATCGTTCGCGGGCCAAGCGGCCCGCAGAGGTGGGAGACGGGACGCGGTGTTCCACAGGGGTCTGTCTTGGGGCCCCTCTTGTGGAACATCGGGTACGACTGGACCCTTCGGGGCGCTCTCCTGCCCTGTACGCGGGTCGTTTGCTACGCGGACGATACCTTGGTTTTGGCGCGGGGTTCAACCCCCGCAGAATGCATCCGGCGTGCCACCTGCGGCGTACAACTCGTCGTGGGTCGCATCCGGATGCTCGGACTTGACGTGGCTCTGGGGAAGACCGAAGCGCTTTTGCTGCACGGCCCCCGGAGCCGAACCACCGGACTTGACGCGTGCCTGACAGTGGAGGGTGTTCGTATCCCGCTGTCAGGCACAATGAAATACCTCGGTTTGGTCCTCGACGGGCGGCTCAACTTCCGAGAGCACTTCCGAAGGCTGGCGCCTAGACTCCGGGCTGCCGCCACTGCTCTCGGAAGGTTACTGCCGAACGTCGGGGGCCCCGACGTAGGGTGTCGCCGACTCTATGCAGGTGTCATCCGTTCGATGGCCCTGTACGGCGCACCCATCTGGGCCAAGTCGCTGATGCCCGACAGTCGGGCGGTCCTGCTTGGCGCGCAGCGTGCTGTCGCCATCAGGATCGTCCGTGCGTACCGCACTGTCGGGCACGAAGCCGCGACTGCCCTGGCGGGGACTCCGCCCTGGGACTTGGAAGCAAAGGTGCTTGCGGACCTTTACACCCGCATCACCGAGCTCCGGTCCCGGGGCGTCGACCCCTCGCCGGGCAAAGACTCACCTGGTTAAGACAAGCCCGCCTCGTCACCTATCGAAATTGGGAGCTCCGGCTCTCGAGGCCGACGGCGGGGCGGGCTATATGCGAAGCAATCCGCCCACACCTACAACCGTGGGCGGAGAGGCGGTACGGTGCGTTGACCTACCGCCTCACGCAGATTCTTACAGGCCATGGGTCTTTTGGCCACTACCTATGTCGCGTCGTCAGGAGGGAGGAGTCGACTGCGTGCCATGAGTGCGGTGACGTTGACGACACCGCACTCCACACTCTGGCCGCATGTCCGGCGTTCGCCGAGCCACGCTCCGAACTCCTGACGGCCTTGGACTTGACGATCTTTCCGCGCTGCCGGCTGTTGTCGCATCTGCCATCAGCAGTCGTGCAGCGTGGAACGCACTGGCCTCCTTCGCAGAGACTGTTATGTCAGCGAAGGAGGCGGCGGAGCGCGCTCGGGAGGAAGATCCCAGCGCGCCCGCCATACGCCGACGTCGTGTGGGGCGGCGACGAGCTGCGCATGAGCGCAACTTGCCGCCCTAACTAGGGTCTGGGCGATAGGCACGGGGGTGCATATCGCCCGTCAAAACAGACCCGCGACGGGGGGTCGCATTTCGGTGTGACGGGTGCGACCCCAGTATGAGGCGAGGAGGCCGACGCTCTTTACACGTCGGTCTCCACAAACAAACGCGAAAGCGAGCCGCCGGCCCTACTCAACGGCCGGCGGATCCCCGCGGCCGGCACTGTGTTGAAATGCAAAGCAGCTCCACGTGCCGGCATAAAACGCGGCTGACGTCACCCGGCGGTTAGGTTTAGTCAGTAAGAGTCTGACACTACCCGCCCTCCCCCCCGGGGGGGCGGGTGTCCATGAGGATTCCCCCGCCTAAAAAAAAAAAAAAAAAAAAAAAAAAAGGTTAGGTTAGGTTGGGGTGCAGGGCAGCTACTGTCCGGTGCGACACGTGTCGTTCGCGGGGGCCAAGCGGCCCGCAGAGGTGGGAGACGGGACGCGGTGTTCCACAGGGGTCTGTCTTGGGGCCCCTCTTGTGGAACATCGGGTATGACTGGACCCTTCGGGGCGCTCTCCTGCCCTGCACGCGGGTGTGTGCTACGCGGACGACACATTGGTTTTGCGCGGGGTTCTGACCCCGCGGAATGCATCCGGCGTGCGACCTGCGGCACGCAACTCGTCGTGGGTCGCATCCGGATGCTTGGACTTGACGTGGCTCTGGGGAAGACCGAGGCGCTCTTGCTGCAACGGCCCCCGGAGCCCACACACCGGACATGACGCGTGCCTGACAGTGGAAGGTGTCCGTATCCCACTGTCAGGCACTATGAAGTATCGGCCTGGTCCTCGACGGGAGGCTCAACTTCCGGGAGCACTTCGAAGGCTGGCGCCCAGACTCCGGGCTGCCGCAGCTGCTCTCGGGAGGCTGCTGCCGAACGTCGGGGGCCCCGACTTAGGGTGCGCGTTTATACGGGGGGTCATACGCTCGATGGCCCTCTACGGCGCACCCATATGGGCGAAGAAGTTGTTGCC